>NW_028301563.1:22375000-22587500 GCF_042242905.1 Orbicella faveolata
TGCCCATTTCAGCTCAACAAGCTTACAATACAAAGCCTGATCTACTGTTGGACCTGTATGCTGTTGTCCTAGCACGGCTGATATGTGCAGCACCCTCTAACTACAGTATTAAGAGTGTCAAATTCATGCGCTGGAGCCTGAAGAATTGGCAAGTATCCAATTATTGTTACTTCTTGTTCATTCTGAGACAGCGACTGACTGAATTCTGTCCACCCACTTTTTATCACCGCTTTATGTCGTAACATGTTGAATGCCATATCAGTTGCTTGAGAAGTACGGACAGAATCTTTGCCATCATCAACAGCATCAAACGATTCTTTTGGAAATGCCCCTGGAAACACTGGAGAACTTCGTTTGACTGCTACTGGATAATTTTTCTCTATTGACTCTGGAACACTAAGACTATGCTTAGTTGATGGCTTCAAATTTTCAAGTGTTAAGTTACTTTCTGCTCCTCTTTGCCATACTGCAATTTGAGTTGAATGAAAAGTGTTCTTGCCATCCATTGTTTTGTCCAGAATGTCAATATTGTCTGCAGAGAAGTGAACAAATTTCCCATGTAAAAGATTTGGTGGCATAACACTACCTGTTTCAGGATCCAAAGACTTCAAGACGCTCTCTGCCAAGCTCGTGTCTACTTGCAGAATTTGATCATAGCTCAAAATGTAGCCCGCTTTATTAAAAAGCTTGCCAAGATCTTTCGACTGTGTAACTTGATGAAGGTTACTTCCCAGTCCAACGTGCTTGAAAGTACTTCGCACCTAGCCTCAGCTTCCTTCTCAACTGTTCCTCCATGTAAAAGTTTTTGACCTCGAAATAAGAGTCGTAAGAACATGTACAAACTGTCTGGAACACAGTCAATGACATCTTGCTCACTGACACTGAGACTTTGGAGACCTGGCTCTTCCATCAAATCCCTGCGTATCTTCAATGCTACATGGACCAGAGAAAGGAAAATATCTTCCTGTGGCTCATATGTGAGCATTGTTAGCAAGTCATCGGTGTCAGCCCTCTCATTAACCAGTTTTGATACAGCAACATTGGCGAATTTTGAAGGAATAAGCAAACTCAGACGTTCTGACGGGCTTTTTTTGAGAGACTGGACACAATCCATCGGATTTCCAAGTCTGAGTAACAACTTGTCTTTAAATGTTGATCTGCGGCTGATGAAAGATCTGGGAATTTCAATTTCTGCTCTTTCTGCCAGTAGCATATATTTATTCCATGCATCATTTAATTTGATTACATAGCCTTCGTCAGCAGCATATTCCAACTCTAATTCCAACTCTATTCCATGTATAATGGTGGTTCTGGATCAAGGCAGTTTCGTCCTTATTTCGCGTCTCGCTTTGTTCGCCGCGATTAGAACAAACCGCCTTGAGTCCAGAACCACCATTATACATGTGTGTAAGGTGGGTATGATTGCTGATCTAGAAAGCCACGGATCAAACAAATCTCGGCCTTATAAGTCGCTTCGCTTTGCGCGAGTGATTTTTGATCCAGAATTTTTTCCAATTGAACAAGCTGCCTGCCTTGGTATAAAGCGACCATGGCCGCATCAAGGTTTTCTTCTGATGTGTGCGACCACGAGGAACTCACTGAAGAAAGGTTTGACAAAGTAAACGAAGCCCTCGAAGAAATGTATACTCACTTGGAAAAGCTAGAAGATTCTAACAAACTTTTAAGAAGTTTTGCTGCCTTTGGGGCGGGCTTTTTGGCTGCAAGGATAGCAATTGCTGTGACAAGGCTAGCTGGACAAAGAAAAAAGCAATTGAAGCTTGACAAATCTTAGACATAACAGAATGGGCTGCGGAAGAAAAGGGCCAGTTGATCAAAGCCACAAGAAGCAAAGAATTTTCAAATCCCCCCAAAGAGAAAATGAAAAGCATTTGTGGGTGACTGGCTTAAGGACTATTGATGAAAAAGCGCCATTATTAGTCTTTACAGATGCGTTAATTGACGAGATGAAACGGATGAACCCACAAGAGGTCGCCAATATTCTCTTGTCAAAAGAAATATAAACAAGTAATATTTGCCCTGGGGCAATCAGCTGTTTATTTTTTTTGCTCTAGTGGAAGCTCTTTGTTTTACCGCGTTTCGTGCCCAATTTTTACTTGAAAAAAGGTGATAAGTGTTGTTTTCATCGACCAGGCAGAGAAGAAATGCCGTATTCTAACAAACTGTGGGCAAAAGAGAGAAATCTGCCTGTAAAATTCCTGATGGCTTCAACTGAAGCCAAGAGGAATGCAACCAGCTTTAACTAAAGCCATGAGGCATGGCTTCATGGTGGTCATGGCGAACGGCCCCTTTTTACTGAGCTCTGTGATTTTAAGCTTTTTAAATCCTTTTTTACAGAATCAATATTTCATATAGAGATCCAAATCTACACTTACCAGTGTCCGTAGTACAACTAAATACTTTACCTGATTGCTATTCTACTCGAAGTTACCTAAAAAATGCGTCACCAAACATCCCACCTTTTTTGGATGGCGGCCATATTGGTTTTCTATCACCACGGGTTTTGACAACGACAAAGAACTTTTTTGGTTCAAGAATCGCCAAATATACGTCTTCTTCATCGACAGTTACTTTCCAACTTTTGAAGGAGTCGTCTGTTCGCAGGATCTTGTTATCTGGTGATATCGAATTCAATCCTGGTCCCTCGTATAATCAAGAAGATTCAAGCTTATTTGACTAGCTGTCTTCCCTTAGAAGAAACAGGAACCGTACAGTCATTGTCGGTCACTCAAACGTTTGTGGGCTCCACTGCAACCTTAGCCAAGTTAAAATTCTTCTAAAATACTCACAACTTGATGTCCTTGCCATTACGGAAACTCACCTAAATGAATCTACTGACGACTTTGAGCTCTATATTGATGGCTATTGCTTTTGGAGGCGGGATAGAAGAGACAGGAAAGGTGGAGGTGTCACCTTCTATGTTAAACAGAACATTGATTGTGAGATAATCTCCAAATACGAAAGAGAAGACACCGAGGCTCTTTGGTTAGATGTAAAAGCCCGCTCACAAAGACTCCTTATTGGTTGTGTTTACAGACCCCCTGGTTATGACAGCTTTTTTGAAAAATTCAATTTAACTCTCAAACGTATTTGGAGGTCACGCAAAAACGTTATTATCACTGGCGACTTTAATGCAAATTTACTTTTAAACTCAGACACCTATGGGAGAAAGCTTCGTCAGATTCTGAACTGCTATGGTTACAGGAATATAATAAAGAAACCAACTCATACAACTGAAACTACAAACACTGTTGGACCTGATACTTGTTAGTGACCCCTCTAAAGTTAAAGATGCTGATGTTATGGATTTTGCAATTGCTGATCATAAGTTTATTTATGTCATGCATTATCTAGTTCCAAAGAAACAAAATCCTTTGATCCTGAAATCCCAAAGCTTCAAAAATACCAACTTAGTTTAACTCAAAAAAAGATATTGAGGACTTTCCTTGGTGGTGTTGCTCTACATTTGAAGATATAAATGATACAACCTGGGCTTGGGATCATTCTTTCAAGAACATTGTTAACTCTCATGCTCCCTTCTGCGAAATCAAGATCAAACAAAGTTCTTTACCATGGGTAAATAGAGATATCAGGAAGGAAATGAATTCAAGATTCAAGTTATTGAAATCCTACAAAGGCTCACAATGCTCAAGTCATCTTTGGAATAAATACAGAGAAGCAACAGGGTGACCTTATTTTTTAACCTCCTTCAAAAGGCTGAATCTGAGCATTGGAGAAATAGATTTAGCGAGTCCAGAAATTCAAAAGAATTTTGGAAGAGAGTGAAAGATTGTACTAATAAAGCAAAGAAATCTCCCTTAGTAAGAACTCTCAAAGATAACAATAGCAATATTGAAATATCAAATGACATAGATAAAGCAGATTTCATTAATTCCTATTTTACATCCATTGGGGAAGATCTGTCACAAAAACACTCCATCCGTGACGATTTTGAAATGTTGAATCATATCTATTTAATACCTCCTACCATTCAATCTATGGAGATAAACATCAGCCAAGTTGTTAAAGACCTTGAGAATGTAAAAGCCAAGGCCTCTGGACCAGATGGCATTTCATCACGAGCCTTATCCTTGATAAAATCTTCTGGTGCTGATGGTTTATTTACTGTATTTCATAGAAGTTCGTGTTTGAACCAATTTCCTGATATATGGAAACAAGCAAAAATTACTCCAGTTCACAAGAAAGGTTCCTTCTCTGAAGTCTCAAACTACAGACCAATCTCTCTACTCAGCATTCCTGGAAAGCTTCTTGAAAATCAAATTTGTTCTATTATTGACACTCATTTACAAGACTGTGGACTTTTAAGTGAGCATCAATGGGGTTTTAGAAAAGGACTTTCTTCAGAGGATTTGCTTGTTACCATGACAGAAAAGTGGAAACTAGCTATGGATAAAGGTTTAACTGTTGGAGCTATCTTTATTGACTTCCAGAAAGCATTTGACACTGTGTCACATGAAATTCTATCCTTAAAGCTAAATGCAGTTGGTATCTCTGGCCCATTACCCCTGTGGATAATGAACTATTTGAGTAATAGATATCAATATACTGAAGTAAACAACCAAAGATTTGCTCTTCTCCCTATTAAATTTGGTGTCCCTCAAGGTCCTTACTTGGCCCAAGACTGTTCACTATCTACTCCAATGACCTCCCCGATCATGTAAAAGATGGCTCCATCTTGATGTATGCTGATGACACCACAATTTATACAATTGGCTCAAGTGTTGACCAAGTCATCTTATCTCTAAATGGCCTTATGGCACAGATATCTATGTGGAGCACTTTAAATAAATTGACAATCCATCCTGTAAAAACTGAAGCTATGATTTTAAAAAAACAACAGTTTTTTGGTCCTTTGCAGCCATTACATTTTGGCTCTGGCTTGGTGAAATTTGTTAATTCTACTACTTGCCTAGGTGTTATGATTGATAAAAATCTTTCTTGGCATGCCCACGTAGATATAGTTGAGATCTCTTTTTCCAAAAAAGTTGGTGCTTTAAGAAGAATGTTGTATTTACCCAAGTCAGTTCTAGTAGAAATATACTTTAAAACAATTATACCTACTGTGACCTACGCATTATCAATATGGGGAAATTGTTCCCAATCATTACTTAAGGAATTAGATCATATTCATGCTTGAGCATGCCGAATTATTAATCATCTTCCTTCTTCATTAGAAGGTAGTTTATGCCTATATCAATGTAGGTGGCTTCCTATTAACTATTTATATAAGAGACGCATATTACTTAAGATGCATCAAGTCTTCACAGGGTCTGCTCCTAGACAAATTTTGGATTGATTTTCTAAATCAACAAGATCTACAAGACTCAGTAACCAATTTAATATTATTAGGGTGAAAACAGAATTAGGAAGACGTTCCTTAAAATACAGGGGACCAACTATTTGGAATTTTCTGAATAGAATAGTCAAATTTTCTAATATTAGTAAAGAAGGCTTTAAACCAATTTTAAGAAAATGTTCTAAAGACATCCTCCAATTTTCTTTTAATAAAGAAGCCATTTTGATTTAAAACAAGACAGATGATTTTATTTATTATTAAGTTAATAAGGTATTTTAATTCTAATTATTGTTTTGTTTTTATCTTAGTTATTTTACTATTATAAGCAGGTCCACATCAGCCTTTTGGCTGCCAATTCAATATTGTTCATTCAATCTTGTAATTATAAACCTGCTCTAACAAATAAAGGATTGATTGATTGATTGATTGAATGCGCAACCGGAAGCCTTAAACAAACGTAAGGGCGTCAGCAACCTCTCGTGTGATATCACGCATGTTTCTCTGCCACTCAGGCGTGAAATAATCATTCACGAGAAACGGAATCAAGTGGAAACTGACAATCACGTTTTTATAATATGTAAATGAAACCATGTGTTTTCAAATGTCAATTCCAAGCAGCGGGGTCAGTTATTTTTTTATCAATTCGGCTTCAACTTTGCCGCAGATATCTTTCTCCAGTTTGTCAACATCAACAATCTTTGTGCTCGATAGTTGGCGAAGCAGCTTGACTCAGACTTGTTCCTTCAGGAAGTTGTTCTGCTGGAACTCGGAAAGAATGATATCAAACTCGTGGGCAGCCACGCATTGTTATTCAAAGCTTTGGATAACAGCCTGCTGATTGTGTCATGATTGGCAACAGCGAGGGTGGTAATCTCTTGATGCTTTTTAATTTTCGCCTCAAGTTTTCTGCTGGCGATTATAAGCCCTGAAGAAACGAGAGCGAAACAGCCGCCAACGCTGCCTAATAGAACTGTGGCCGGCAGGCCAACCACAGACAGAGCTGAACCAAGGCTCATGCTTGAAAACGCTGCTCAGAGAACACTTGAGCCCGCAGCACTCCAATTAACGAATTTTTTGCCTGTTTGTATTTGTTCACGAGGCGAAAGTGGCCGACCTCTTGGCCCAAAAATTTGGCCATCTCATCGATCATTTGCAAACGGAAATTTTCAGTGGGGGCCGTCAGTATGGGATAGAGAGGCTCCTCAGGAGGAGCGGATTGCAGAACATTTGCAGATGACATGGTATACAAAGCGTTAATTAATTTCTAATTCAAATTCCAGAGGCAAGCCTTTGAAATCAAAGAGCTCACCATGTTCATCTTGGACGCTGACAGTTATGCTATTTACATGAGCGTCTGTGGAGCAGTCACACAACACCTGTTGCGGGAAAGAATGGTAGCTTACTTTGGCATAGGGCAAGCCTTTTATATCAAATCTAGCCAAAACATCTGATCTCTTCCCGTTTAAAATGTTTTTAGTTTTGTCAAGCAGATCGCAATGAATGAAATAGGTGCTTGGGCTGTTTCGTTTTTTGACATAAGAAATATCGCTTAATGTCAACCCGGTGCCAAGCAACCTTGCTAAAGCATTACTAACTGAAATTTATTGTTTTTTTGTTACCTCTTGATCCCTTCTTGTTGTTTTTAGAACAGAGTGAGGTTTATTCGTTTCTACTGCAATTTTTGCCTTGTTTTTATAATTTTTGAAACTTTCTGTTAGCTCTTTTGCAAGGCTCTCAACAGTATAATGCGCCTGAGGAAAAGAGGCAAGCACAGCACTAGACTCTGAAATATATTTGCCCCACTCTTTCAAGATTGTGCCAGCTATTGTAGAAACTGCAAAAGTACACAGTGTCTCCATTATTTTTTGCAACAATCGTAAGCACCACCATTATATTGTACAAATATAACATATTCAAACTGGCTAGTGCCGCATTCAAGGATTTTCAGGATTATCAAAAACGGGTGCAAAGGCCTGATATGAGAGGCAAAGAAGCCATGGCCCAGACAAACGCGCGGGTCGCATTCACAAAACAGTTCCCGAATGCTGATTAAAACCAATTGGTGGCACAAATCAATATTGATGAAAAGCGGAATGTGTCAGCAGAAATGTTCTTTAAGGCAGGAAAGAGTGTTTGGTTCAGACAGGTGGTACTGGAGTCAACAAATGAACACTGCTCTTGGTGTGGCGGGCATGGCAGGATTTCCATATCAATTGTCACCAATGAAAACTAAGAAAGCGCTGCCAATCCCAGCCGTAGATTTCACAAAAGTGGCGCCAAGCCTGAAAAAAATCTTCAACCAAACCATGAATATCTACATGACCCCAGATGCCTTCTTCGTGACAAAATTCAGAGAAATCTTTCAACAAACCAACCTCAGGCACAGCACAGCAGCCAAATCCAAGAAGTGGCTAGGTGGACCTGACATGAACTATTGGCCCCAATAGCTCAACTTTGCTGTGTTTTGTGCGACACAAGACTGCGGGATTTCTCGAGAAGTCTTTGATGGCTCAAACCTGGCACTGCTGCCCCAAATAAGAGCATTTTATAAATTCCACGTGTATTTCATGGTCTGGCGCATTTTGTACCAGCTTGGTGGAATTCAGAGCATCAGCGCTTTGCCAGGGGATCCAACATTCAACAAATCAGACAACCATTATGACGAGGCTTCATACACAAGAATCTGCGACGAGTTTGGCATAAACCCCTTGAGCAATTTCTGCTTCACACAGGGGGCCAACCATGGGCTGGGAAGCATATACTTTTGTGTCAGGCCGGCCAATGAAAACAAAAAACCCATAAATTCAGTAATGAAGGTGGGAAAGCCATCAAAGGAAACCTGATTTATTACATTGAGCCGGAGGATGTGCCCCAGTACGACTGGTTTGCACCAAACACAGCTCTAGGGCTGACACAGGCAGGTCTGGCATGCATAAACCAGTCAATCGAAGCGTTCGTTTACTGCATCTTGGGCGTGCAGGTGAATGTGCGCAGCAGTATTCTTGGCCAAGGTTGCAGGGCGAAAGAAGCCCAGAGCGAGTTTCTGCTGCTGAAGGAAGACGCAATCAGACAGCCTGACCTGGCCCAGAACGTGCAAAGGTACCAGCTGGCAATGGAGAAGCGAAAGTAAGGCTCAATCTGGTGGTCTGCCCTGGGCCGTGGCTGATGCCCGCAAGAATGATTATCAACAGTGAAAGCATGATCGGTTTCAACAGCAAGCTGAAACAGGCCATTGCCGGAACGATACTGGTGGTAAACATCGAGGTAAACCCAGAGACAAAAAAGGCTGCCCTAAAGCTCATGGCAGGCGGCCCATCAAAAATCAACCTGCTCAACAGCCACCCATCTAACTCAATCCACACAACGGCCTCTCTGCAGCAAAACAAAGCAAGCCAGCCAACCATTATGACGAGGCTTAATACAAAAGAATCTGCGACGAGTTCGGCATAAACCCCTCAAGCGATTTCTGCTTCACACAGGGCGCCAACCACGGGCTGGGAAGCATATACTTTTGTGTGAGGCCGACCAATGAAAACAAAAAACCCATAAATTCAGTGATGAAGGTGGGAAAGCCATCAAAGGAAACCTGATTTATTACACTGAGCCGGAGGATGTGCCCCAGTACAACTGGTTTGCACCAAACACAGCTCTAGGGCTGATGCAGGCAGGTCTGGTACGCATAAACCAGTCAATCGAAGCATTCGTTTACTGCATCTTGGGTGTGCAGGTGAATGTGCGCAGCAGTATTCGGGCGCCCTGAAATTCACAGAGACCAGGCTATCGTGGAACGTTTCAACTGCATGCTCGCCAAGCGCTTGTTTGGGCATCAGTATGCTGTAGAAATGCTGCGGCCTTCTGGCCAGCGGTCGACTGCCTGGGTCAGAAGGCTCCCCGACATTGTTGCCACTCCTAACAGTGAAGTCACTAGTCTTCTTGGGAAAAAACCAGCTGTCACAATCAAAGAGAAATCTGTCACCTCCAAACCCTCTACAAAGTATTCGAGACCTGTTGGCTTGAAAGAAAGAAAGCTCCCCCACTCATTGATGTATGATATTTGTACCAGCCTGGGGAACTTGAAGGGGGCACAAATAGAGCCACACACCCAATCTGGTCTTTGAAAGTATACCATCTTGAAAGAGCTGTAACTAAACCGAAAGAGCTTGTTGTCCATTATTTCTCTGACGGGCCTAAGCACGGCTTTGTTTGTGGAGAGCTGTTGGTTGTGCCTCCAAATACGCAGCTTCCTCCCGAACAAGTTTGTGCCTGATGATGTCTTTGTGTCTGTATGCCAGTGTGTGCACGCCATCTTCTGCTATCCACTGCTTCGTGTCAAATGCCAACAGCAAGACCTTGTTCACGCGCATGCCATAGATCTTGTGGCCCTCGCTTCGCAAGATGTTCATCCTGTGCCAGAACTGCTTTTTCTCGAACAGTGCCTCTTTGTATTGCTCATGCTGGATCTCTTTTTCTAGCACGCTCTTTTTTACTCCCTTGGCTTTCTTGACATTTTTTTTCTTCCATGATCAAATACATTTTTGGCCATATAGCCACTGCTTTGCATCCAAACTCAGGGTTTTGCATCCAAACTCGGCCCAGACCTTCTTCGCGTGGGTGCACTCTTTGTCGGATATCTCTTTCCCGGCAAACTTCGAGAAGAACTCTTCTTTGGCCGGGAGCTTTGTCTCGGCAAACCTTTCAAAGCTGTCCATGTATTCGTAAGGATAAATTCCTTTCTTGAGCAGCAGCTTCCTCTTTACGCTGTCTACGCAAGTTTTTTCCGTTATTTTCATGTCTTCTGGTGCGCTACCCTTTACCAGCGCATCTAGGCTGCTCATCATGAAATTTAGGCTGTCTTCAAACCTCAGGTTTCCAAGCGAAAAGGAGATGTATTTCTCTGTTGTTCGGAATACCGCTTATTTCTCCCTGCACCCGCGCCATGGCTTGCATCAGCAGGTGTCCATCGTAGCCCTTCAGGTTGTGGAAGACCACCGGTATCGGTGTAGTTTTGGGTTTTAGGCAGAGCTTCAGGTTGCAGGCATTGTGCCCAGCCCCGCGATATTTTCTGGTTATGTGGCAGTGGTCTTTCACCACGTCTTTGCAGTTGTTCACCAACAGCGGCAAAATATGCAGTCTTCGTTTTTGGGGCCTTTGGGCTGTCTCTCTCTCAGAGGCCCCACGAACCCCTTCATGACCTGGCAATAACACCTTTTGTGGCTTTGGCCGTGGTATTCGCCGGTGTTGGGGTTCTACACGTCAATCGAGTCTTGGAACTCTGCCTTCACCAGGCTTACGTTGCAGATGTGGCATTTGGTCGCACTTTTGTGTTTACGCCAGTTTTCGGATGTAATCGTGAGCAGCTTTTTATTGGCCAGCTCGGCCCTCATTACCTTTTCGTGGTACTGAAGGCTCGTCAAAAACGTGTACACCACGTCTTTCCCGCGGTACACGTACGGGCTGTGCATCTGGCTGTCGCTTTTCACAATTATGTCCTTGTGGGTCTCTTCAGCTGCCCCATGCATTTGGGTTTGTCTTTCCAGCAGCTCTTTTCTTGAGTATCTGTGCAAGCAGCGTTCGCAGAAATGTTTCACGCCACCGTGCTTGCTTTGGTTGTGCAGCAGCACACTCAGCCTTCTCACAAAGGTATAGTGTGGCTTTTCGTTGTCCTGTATAAGCATCAAGTTGATTCTCAGGATGCTTCCCTCTTTTTCGCTGAGCCTATGCACGGTCACGCATTCTGTTTCCCAGCCAAACACGTTTATGGCCAAGAACGGGTTTTGCTTTTCTAGCCTACTTATCTCTGATACGGGCATTGGGAAGTCTATCCCTGTAAAATTCAGCCCATCTTCTGTGGGATATCTCGATGGCTTGATACATTCATGCCATCTTTCAGTGGAAATAGTGCTGCACACAGCGCCATCTCAAGCACTGGTTGTCTCTTTTTTTGGATGTTGATGATCACTTTTTTGTTTTGTAGTTTTTTGGGCAGTGGCATGTAACTGCCTCCACAAAAAGGCTGGTATTGGGCAACATTGATGTAGGCTTTCGAGATGGTTCTTATCGCCCAGCCTGGGCCTCTTTGAGACCATGCTTCTATTTCTCCTTTGAATTCATTGATTGATTGGCGTAACACTTTGCTTACCGTTGCTGCGTTTTTCTGTTGAAAACCACGGGGTCTCTCTGATTAAAATGTTCCATTTCTTGTTTTTTGCCATCTCTAGTCATCAAAAACTTAATGTCAAGCGCAAACTACGTTTTGATGCTTTTCAGGGTTTTAATTTCATTTTCTATCACTTTGGCAAATTTTGATTTCGTTTTTTGTGCGAATTTCAGAAGGTCGGCTTTGAATTTATAGGCTTCTGGAACTTCCATTTTCCACACACAAAGCTATTCATCGAAGTCGTTTCTTACCAACTGAAAATCAAAATCCCTGCTGGGCCTTATAGGGGGCTGTAGTCTTGCATTCTCTTCGCGCGAGATAGGACCGTAAAACATCTCTATCACATTAGAAGAAAACCTTGACGCTGCCATGGTTGCTTTATACCAAGGCAGGCGGCGGCTTGTTCAACTGGAAAAAATTCTGGATCAAAAATTAGACTCGCACAAAGTGAAGCAACTTATAAGGCCAAGATTTGTTTGATCTACGGCTTGCTAGATCAGCAATCACACCTGTCTTACACACATGTATAATGGTGGTTCTGGACTCAAGGCAGTTTGTTCTAATTGCGGCGAGCGAAGTGAGATGCAAAATAAGAACAAAACTGCCTTGATCCAGAACCACCATTATACATGTGTGTCTCTCCTTCGTTTCAAGCTTCGCTTTTTCTGCATTTCTCTTGAACGCACTCAGGCATGGTAAATGATATTTTGCTTCTGCAGCAATTAAATCACACACACCAGCCAAACAAACTCGAAGTTTGTAGTTGAACTGAGCAGCTTCAATAATTTGCTCACTCATTTTCAATGTCATTACAGATGATAATCATTCTTTTTGGTTTTTGTTTTGGCAAAATTTGCATCTGCTCCTGTTGACTTTTTCTACATGACTTGTATGTTTTACAAGGACTGTTAGGAGCTGTTGTTGCAGGTCGAAGTTTTTCACTTGTCTCTACCTTTTGTTGCAGACTTTGGATTTTCTCTTTACTTGTGTACTATGCGTAACAGTTGCCATGCCAGACAATACAAGTATTGTCATTTCTTCCAAGTAAATCTTCCAGACAATCGATAACCTCTCTGTTTGCTACGTCCCTGTACTTTCTTTGTTTAGTCATCGTTCTGTAAACAACATTTTTGCTGTAACTTGTAGCTTCTCTTACATCGTCCTTTAGCTTATTACGCTTCTGACAGAAGATGCACAGCTTCAAGTCAACTTCTGGCAAAGCTCTCTTTAGGGTCACAACTGGATCCATTCCAACATTTCACAGCTTTAGAACAGCTTTCTACTTGCGAGAAATCTAGCGATGGCATACTAAACAACGAAGCTGAGTAACCAGGTGTACTTACCACTGGACTGGACTCAGACAATAGGAGCGAAATTAGGGAAGCTTGACTGTGAATGCCTTTCTGTTTTCACATTCAAATGGGTAGCCATGAACTTCCCTGAAAAAAAAGCCCTGTTAAACCCAAAATAACAGTGCATATAAAACACTTTTCTGTTTTAATTTGGCCAGTTGAAAATAATGTCATACATTGGCCCACGAGACAGGCAAGTCTTAAATTCCTCAAAATACAAAGCATGTAACATACTATAACTGAAGTGGCTCTAGAAAATCCAAATTTGTGATATTTAACTCAGTGGTTTCCCCTTTTCTACACATTTATCATTGCGATGACGTCATTTTACATGTCAATTTTCTGACGTTATTTTGAGACTGATGATCACAAAATGAACTTCGGTAACAAGCATTTTCGTTTTCAGCACATCAGATTACTTCAGAAAACTCTTGTTACCAGCTTTTACTAAGAAATGCTTCTTGATTTTTGTGAGGACTTTATCCAAATACCGACTAGTCTATGTCGTCGTCGACGTCATCATGGGTACACGCCCACAATGAATATTGCTAGACATGATAGCCATGTTTCCTTTTCTTTCCTATGTGGGTATGGTGTTCCGCTTGGCAGCCCCTTGGGCTGCTGGAGCTCTGCTATCAACAATGAACTTAATTTCTATCACACGAGAAAAAAAATCCACATTTTCTTTTACATCTCTTTGCCTTTAAAATTACCCTAGCAAGTCCAGTGCTATTCTGAAATCAACGGTTCTGTCCTAAGGACTTGAGTTATTACAAACATTTTCATTCCTTCATTGCACTAAAAAATACTTGAATCAGAGGATAGAAATTGCTCATATGAGAGCAGGTCCCAAACTAACCAAAATGCAAATTGCTAACTGGTTTTAGAGCTGGAAACCATGCGCTTTGTCAGATGACTTTTATGACTACCTGCCAAGCAATCTCTTGACCTGATTGGGGAGTGTGAGAAAGAAAAACCCATCTAGCATCAAAAAAATATCCATGAATAGATAACATGGCCAGTAAAGCAAGTCCTTTGGTTAGCAAACTGAGTGATTTCCTGCGGAAAAAAAACTAATCGCTCACTGTATTAAAGCTCGGTGTGCAAATTATTTTACCGTGCTGGTCACCACGTTGTGGGTCTCCAATCGACCAGTGATTTATACCTAGCTACAATGAATCTATAGATGTTTTGCTACAACAATAATACATAAGTGTCATGTCGGAAAAGTTGTAAGGTTAATGCCAGAGGATTAAAAGTTGGCGGGTTGAGGTTGGTAGTTTGAATCCTGTTGCAGGACTCTTTTTTTCTTCAAGCTTGTTTTTTCCTCCTAGCTACAAGCTAATGGATGGATTGCATTTACATAGGTACTGGAAAATAACAATGTTTAAGCCATAAAGCGATGTAATTATAAAAGGAAAGGAAGGAAAGGAAACATTTGCAGAAGAAAAGCGCTTATCAAACATGAAAGTTTCAGTTAAAAGTCGCTGTCTAAGCATTCAATAGATCGAAATATACTGACACCCACCTTTGTTGTATGCCAAATAGCACTTTGGGAGCACTTGTCCGACTCCAAACATGAAAGATCAGTTCATCACTTTGGCAGCCTTTCATTTCAAAAAACTGTTCATGACCTAGCGACTGACTGGGACCGTTGATGCTCTGATTGGCCACAAAAACTATCCAAGGATTATGCATGTTTGAACGCAGTCTGATTGGCTTCCAAAACTATCCGAAGAATAACGTTACACGGACCAGCTATTAAAACTATCTGAAGATTAGGGCATAGTTAGTGGAGGGGACTGGTTATGAAACCTAGCAAACTTCAAAGGGCTGGCCTTTTGTTTTGCGTCTGAACTGCACCATCATGTGAAATTGACTGTGCAGACACCAAACGTTCATTCCCAAACATTATGGCAGACATGAATGATATTTTTTCCATTGTAGACAATTTGACGCTATTTTAGGTATTTTGGAAGAGCTTGATGAACAGTTTAGAGAAGCTGCAGATGAAGTAAGTACATGTGTTATTGTTTCTTGGTTGTCCCAAGTTCAAATCCTCGGTCACGCTTTGTAAATAGCCAACTGGTCTGCCTCCTGCCAGTTGGGATTTTTAACCATGTTACATGTATTTGAAATATTTGTTTCCCTTGTTTCAGTGGCATGCCTTTAAACTAGCTAAGCTTAGTGCTTGTATAGCTAAGTGCATGACCGCTATAAATAAGATTTACAATTTTTTTTACTTACCCTTTTCAAAAAATGTTCCAGGATGTTTTTCCTTTCTCTATTTACTGTTTGCTGAAGTCTTTTACCATTCTATGTGAAACTTGAACAATTCAACGTCAACAAATGGTCAAAATGAACAACTGAGTACATAAGGAGAGACTGGGCACTAGTAAGTTAAATCACGTTTTTTTCTCAAAATCTTCCTGTATGACCCCACCTCAAAATTTCAGAAATAAGAAATTGGCTCTGATTTAACATTCATGCAAAGTAAAATAAAAATCTGTGACAGATTTTCTGCAAACTAAGAAAATGTGAGATCAAAAATAACTCAAAATCTGTCTTACAGTTTTTTTTTTAAATTTGGCTCTAAGTGTGATTCACCTCTACAAATCAAATGTGAAAATTCCATCATGGGTTGTACGGTAGGTTTTTGAGCAATCTTCGATCAAAGACTAGCTTTAACAACCTTGGAAGAAAACTGGATTGCATATGTCCTTTATTTAAGTGTGCGCTCATGTGACGTCATGCATCACGTGCGAGAAAGCAAGAGTAAATTAGAGCTCTTTCACCAGTTATTTATAGAGCTTTTTTGGCATATTTTTTTGGCCCTAGGCTTAAACACATGTTTGAAAGGAGTTTGAAACTATTGCTATGTATACCAAAGTGATTTAACGCCTTTCAAGTGCTGAAGTGGTTTTCGTTTCTTCTTAGGCTTACTTATGTCATTTTTGCACCCACCATCAATACTGACGTCTGGCAGGCAATGATAGCACGTGCTACTGAGCCTCAAAAAAACTGTGGTAAGCCATCTTAAGTGTACAGATGACTGCGACCAGACATTTAAACAAAGTTCATTATTTGTGTTTTGTTGTAAAAGTCCTGCTTACATGAGCCTCTCTAATTATGCTGTGACATTACTTTGTAAACAAAATGACAGAGATTGTGCAATGCCGAATGGAAATTTCAAAATCAAAATAGGTCACAGGATTTGCTGAAATGGGTTTTCCTGTAAAAAGAATCACTTTGAAACATTATTGATTATCACAGATATACACTACTTAAGCAGTTGTGAAATTAAAAAAGAAATTCAGGCCTGAACAGGATTCGAACCCATGACCACTGCGATAGTGGTGCAGTAATCTACCAACGCAGCTATCGAGTCAACTGAGAGCTGGTCACATTGTAAGTTCATAATATACCTGTAGATGATCTTTCATACAGTGTATATTCACTTGTAAGGATCATTTTCTTTGGGAAATACAAATTTTCAAAATAATTTTTGAAACTTTGTTATTGTTTGACTTGACTTATTGACTCATTTGACTCATTGATACTTTACTCTCAGTCATCCCAACTGAGATTTCCTTATCAGCAAATCCCACTGAGAGGCTCTAATTGTTCACTATTTCCAGATCGAGTTTGAATTAAGCATTACACAATATTTAAACTTAGAATTGGAAATTAGTTAGTTTCTGATATAACCCACAGATCATTGCATTTTGAAATCATTTCATAACATACAGCAAATTATTCAAACCTGTTGAATTGGCCGGTCATAATCTTTGGGATTCACAAATTCTGTACAGCCAAACTCTTTAGCTGTTACAAACAAAACCGCACACATAGCTATTAACAGTACTGTAAAATCACAGTATTTTATAACCCCCTCCACTTAAAAACCTAATCCCGTAAGGGAAAGTAACAATTCAGGGCTTGACACTAGCACTTACCCGCTTTCCATCAGAAAGTAAATTTACTTCTTGGAATTCAAAGTAAAAAATCACTAATGGTCCAAAATACTTACCAGTAACTGGTTCAGGAAGTAAATTTTGGGCTAAGCTGTAAGGTAACTTTTACATTAAAAAGGCTAACATTTGTTACTGAAAAAATGTGTTCATGTATAAAAAATGATCAAAAGATAAAAATAACTGCCTAACAAGGATTTTCCATCTTCAAAAGGACAAGTTTACACCATTCTAGCATTTATCGATACACTATATTATTGGAATATCAAGAGAGCTTCTGAGTAGCTCTGGTTATAATAAATACATGTGGTACATGGTTCAATCAATTCCTCCTCCGGCCTCTGACAGACATGTATTGTGAAGGACTCTGCGAAGACATGAGTCTATTCCACTTTGGGTTTGGAAAGTAAAATTTAAAAATTAAACGAGACTTACCTGTAACTTGAAGTTTGACTGGAATTCTATCTGTCACCAAGCATTTAGGGATTACATGTGATAGCATTGCGCCTGCACAAACTCAGTTTTTAAAGCACTAACCATGTATGCAGTGGAGAAACTCCCAGTCAACATAAGGGTGAGGGGTTGAGAAGGGAGGGCATGTAAATTCTCATTGCTTGGTGACAGATAGAATTCCAATCAAATTTTAACTTTCAGGTAAGTCTTGTTTAATTTTTAATTTCTATTCAGTCACCACATTGAGGGCTTACATGAGACTTCAAAGCACACTGCACACATGTAACAAATTCCACACAGAATCCATATTCTGTAACACAACACTTTATCTGCAGTGTGTCTATGACACAATAATCTCCTAGACTACAGATTTCAATCATTTTCTGCAAAGTCATTATCAACAACAACAGGTTAGTTGTAAAACTTAACAAAATAATGTGGAGGCTGAACTCCACCCAGATGTTGAGAGAATCTGATCTTAGGGAACAGAATAAACCCTTGCTTTCGATGTTGCAGCAGCACTAGTACTACGAGGCAGGCCAACATTTATCCCAGACCTGTGCATAACAACCATAATCCCTTCGCTAAAAATATTGTTCTTCTAGAAACTGGCTTAATGAACTAATGAACAATGCCTTATTGTCACCACGTTTGCAGTGCTGGAAATAATTTTTCTTCTTTAACAGGACACATTTCCTTTCAAATCTTCATTTTCGTCAGACATCTTATCAATTTGACCAGACATTAATTTGCATAATTGATTTTCGTAAGTAATTGGCATAATAAAATTTATTAGCATACTGTAAAGATTTTCAATACAAATCATTCAAAACTGCATTTAAATTTGATTTATTTATCATTTATGACGATTAGATGACTTTATATACAAGATAACTGCAGCAATCTCTCCTGGTTATCTCCTGATTATCTGTTCCTCAAGCAAACCTGGTTTCCATTGAATGCTACCATTAAAGGGACACAGTCAGCTTTGGGACTGCCCTGACCTGGACACTTGTTTTCTCACTTTGAAAAAAGTTTAACTCAACCTGAAATCAAAGTACATCTAGATATCCACTTCAATCTTCACAGTGTTTTGCTTGATTTTCAATCATTTACTGGAAAACCTGTTTTTGAGTGTGCTTTTGCTCATCCTATGGTATTATTTTGATCATATTTGGTTAAAAACAGTATGAATTGCATCTCTGTGATATGTATTTTAGCTAAGAAATGGTATCTAATGCACATGTGCTCCAGCTGACTGTCCCTCTAAAGCAGGAACCCATCACTAGGAGTGTGCAACTACCCCAATTGAAAGGCCACGTGCAAGAACGTCCCCTGGATTTTTGGGCCATCTATGAAAGTGCTCAAAACTAGCTGAATTTTGGCATGTGGGCTTTGTTTGACTTGAGAAACACTGCTCTGAAGTTTTCCTCACTGGGTTGCTCTTCGTTCTCGAGAAATAATGTATGCAAAAAAGGCACACAGGTTGGAAAAACCGAGTGGTTTATTGCATACGCAATATCTTGAAAATGAAGCGAACTTTAGCACGAAAACTACGGGACATTGCTTAACATACCTGAACAAAACTGGATGCAAAATTTAAAGCGTTTTCGACAAAGTTCACTTTTGATTAAAATACCTAACGCACTTTTCCCGCCGAGTCCTTCAAATATACTAAGCCGGGCCTTTGTTATGATAAACAGAGCCGATCCTTTGTTATAATAGCCAAACCAAGCCTTTGTTATAAGTTGAAGTCTCGCCTCAGTTTATTATAACAAAGGAAGGGTCCGCCGCAACCGAAGGACTTTGATTTCACTTAGAAAGTAGCAAAATGTCAATTTCACGCAACGTACAATATAAGCTCAAAAATGTTGATTTTAGATCAAAAAAGGTTTATATGTTGATTTCACATTAACGCATGACGGCAAGGATGTTGGTTTCACTTAGAAACAAGCAAAATGTCAATTTCACGCAGTGCATAAGCTCAATGATGTTGATTTCAGGTCTAAATAGGTTAAAAATGTTGATTTCACGTTAACACGTGATGGCAAGGATGTTAATTTCACTTAGAAAACAGCAAAATGGTAATTTCATGCAACAAATAAAATGTTGATTTTAGATCAAAAAAGGTTTAAATGTTGATTTCACATTAACGCATGACGGCAAGGATGTTGGTTTCACTTAGAAACAAGCAAAATGTCAATTTCACGCAGTGCATAAGCTCAATGATGTTGATTTCAGGTCTAAATAGGTTAAAAATGTTGATTTCATGTTAACACGTGACGGTAAGGATGTTAATTTCACTTAGAAAACAGCAAAATGGTAATTTCATGCAACAAATAAGCTCAATGATGTTGATTTCAGGTCTAAATAGGTTAAAATGTTGATTTGACGTTAACGCGTGATGGCAAGGATGTTGGTTTCACTTAGAAACAAGCAAAATGTCAATTTCACGCAGCGCATAAGCTCAATGATGTTGATTTCAGGTCTAAATAGGTTAAAATGTTGATTTCACATTAACACGTGACGGCAAGGATGTTAATTTCACTTAGAAAACAGCAAAATGGTAATTTCACACAACGTATAAGCTCAATGATGTTGATTTCAGGTCTAAATAGGTTAAAATGTTGATTTGACGTTAACGCGTGACAGCAAGGATGTTGGTTTCACTTAGAAAACAGCAAAATGGCAGGAGCCCATGAACTTCACGCAACGTATAAGCTCAAAAATGTTGATTTCAGGGCAAAAAAGGTGTAAATAAAAATAAAATAAAACAAATAAACATTTCAATAAGCACTTTTCCAAATACAGCAACGTCTTAAATGGCTAAAAATCACGAGAGAAATATATATTTTTCGACAAACGTGATCCTAGCTTTATGTCACGTGCTGCTGTAACTTCGAAGTTCAAAATGCGCTGGTACCTCTTATGCCTGATGAGGATAACAACTTTAGTGGCTGTTTAGTTTTGGATTTAAGAATTTGATGACTTCACGTGAAAAAGCTCTATAAATAGGGCTGACAGATTAACAGATTAAAGGGGCTACGTCACGACCCGCGCATGTGCGAAATTTGGCTCCGTTCTCGTTGAGATTCAAATGCATCCGCCATCTTGAATTTATCGGAGTTGTTAAATTTTGCGCGAATTTAGCCGTTCTTGGTTAAAATTATTACGTCTTTTTGTTGCATGTGTGGATTTCTTCTCGTCGATCTACTTATTTTATCGCAGAGGCAAAATTATGGACGCAGAAGAGGCAAGAAAGGCTACGGTGGTGAGTTTCCTTCGACTCAATTATGTGACATTTAAATGTGTGAACTGTTTCGTAGTTTCTGGGAATATGCTCCAACGCAATGTCCATTTTCTCTTTCTTCTGTTGTTATCCTCTTAGGAAAATTGCATCTCCTGTTCGTTCGAAAGCGCTTGTTCCACGAAACAGAAAACAAATGCAAATCATGGCTGCCCTTGCAAGATGTGGCAGTGAGTGCATGTGTGGTTCGACAGCAAATCCGTGTCGAAAACACGGTGAGATTCCTTATTTATCCACTTAGCTTTGATGTAACATAGTTTGTAAGTAGGTTTTGAAGGCTGCACGCGAATGGAACGACTAGATTTCTGGCTATTTTTGTTTCTGTTTGTGTTCAAGTCTACATATGTACACATGTTCATGTGTACAGCATGTCTTTTTCATTCAGGCCAAACATTTCACCAAGCATAGAGCAGTTTCGAGTTTTTGCAGTTTGAATTGTCTTTTCCTTGAGCTGAGAAGGTTTCTAGGAGAGTTTGATTTTTCATATACAAAGTACAACAGCTTTGACATGACTCTTTTTTTCATATCAAGGCTGGTGCAAGTACAGCTTCATTTGTGGCTGAAAAACACAGCCATACCAGACTGACAACAGGCCATGTGAAGAGCAGGAAAGGATAAAATAAAATAGAGATGTAAGGGTCTGCTTGTATAGAAATATGTTTTTATTTGTTATTATACCAAGAACAAAAATATGCCTAAATATGGAAAAGACCACAAAAATCAAAGCTTGAACACCAATGCAAATGCATAAAGTTTAGCAAGGCAAGATTTGTTTTGTTCCTACACTTGATTTTTTTTATTTCTAGGCCCACTTGAATTGGCAAAAACTCTGTGCTTGCTAGCAAGCTGTCAAACTTGAATCTTTGACACAGTTGTTGGCTCTACCTAAAATAAATCAATTACAACACTTAATTTTGTCAGGCCAGCTAAAAATACTTTACAGTACTGTACTTTATTGGTGATTACCTCCATAATATTCTTTTAGGAATTCATTCAAATGCTTGATGAAGCAATGTGTGAGAGCTGTGTGCGAGAAGCCTGCCTAGAAGAATTGACAATTTAGATGAGACCATCAGTGAAAGTGACATTTCTCAACCCACCCCTGGTACATCCACAGAAGGACAGATGACAAGTGTGGATGGAATGCCTAACCCTGCACCTCCTTCTAGTAACTCGGCAATACGATGGTGCAAGTGTGGCATGTACCAAATTATGCTACAAGAAATAGACTGCAATGACAATAGCATGCATGTCTTTATGAACGCCCACTATTGGCAAAATGTTCTCCATAGATACGGTTATCTGGGGAAAGGAAACCAGGTGTGCTCTTCCTGTGTAGTAACAGTTATCCATTGGCAATATCCCTCACACTGGAGTTTATTTGAGATTCAGGGCTGATTAAACCAAAACAAATGCAAGTAACAAGTTCTTTCCCCCTGAAGAAAAGCCTACAAAGAAAGCATTATTTTATAGTAATATTGGAAGAGGCATTTGTTTTGTTGATGTAAATCACCTCCACACCTTGTTTTCATCCTTATCATTGCACATTCAGAATGGGTGTTGGTTCATTATACCGAAATAAAATGCATGCTCAATACATGGTTCTGAGCTGAAAATTCACCAACAGCTAGTTTATTACTGGGAAAAAAATCAATACAGAAAAAAGATCAATAAATTCAAGGTATAGACAGAAAAAAGATCAATAAAACAAGGTATAGACTAGAAGAGTACACTGGGATTTTTAATGAGCCAGATTTTCAAGCTACATCTCTAGGCAGGCTTGTGCAATTTTAAAAATATTTCCCTACAACTGATGGCAGTGCCAAAACCCAAAACAAAACCACTGAAATGAAACTCCTCACAACTGTCAACAGCCAACTGTAACCTGAGTGTTATTCAGGCTAACCAGGGTTTTATAGAGCTAACCTGAGTGTTATCTTGTTGTTACATTTTGTTTGCAGGGCTGCAAATAACAGTCGGTCATCAGTCATTGCCCGACCAAAATTTGCTCATGTCCAATGAAATCCCAAATGTGGGTGGACATGATGTCTTGACAATTTTTTTATCGTAAATTACTTTACAGTAAGGGTGAATAAAGATCTACTGTGAGTAAATCTTACTTTTTTGGTGATGCCCGACCCTAATTTGTTTTGTCTGACCAAGATGGTGTTTCAGTAGGACATATGTCCTTTCAAGAGAAAAAAATTATTTGCAACCCTGGTTTGGTTATTTTGTTTCTGGTTTTAGTACCTGACCTATGCAATTTTTCCATTTTTGCTAGCAATGTTTCATAATATCCAGTAGTTCCAAAAGACTTTGCTTTCATCAAACACCCTGGGACATACTGTATTCAATAACTAGTCATGGTCAGCACAGTCACCAAATAGTAATCAATAAATTTTATTGACTATATACATGTACTTTAGTGGAGATGTAATTTATTTTAGAGTGGGAGAGAAGTAAAAATTGGTTTGATCATGTCATTGAAATGAAAGAATATTGGTACACATTGTAAAAAATAAACACTTTGTGTGTTTGCGGACAATTTGGATTTTAAGCATCTATACTGTATTAGAAAAATAATTTGACAGTATTGAAAGACAACTGTTCCCATGGAGATGCTCTAAAAGAGGCCATATCTTGTAAACAGGACTTCCTTATATGTTCAATGAGATGCTGATATGCCTGTAATATCAACATTGGTAGAACTCGCTGTAACATCAGTATCCTCTCTGCAACAAAGACATTGAACACAACACATATTAATCATACAATCAGTACATATATGCATAAGTGAAGCCTTGGAGCTGATGGCTCATAGCTGCCAGAGCTTATCCTGGTTTCTGTAGCATGAAGAGGCTAAGAGTATTTCTAATCCCCCTGAATGGGATACCAGTCCATCGCAGGTCACCCCCCTACCCCCCCCCCCCCCCGCAATTTGTTAGGTTTCCCCAACAATTCACCGGTACCCATTCATACTCCTGGGAGAGAGGCACTGTGAGAGTAAAGTGTCTTGCCCAAGAACACAACACCGTGTCCCCAGCCAGGGCTTGAACCCAAACCCCTCGCTCCAGGGATGAGTGCACTAACCATACATGCATACATATACTCTATTGGCTCAGCCGCATAATATAGTCAAGTTTTGAATGCAACAAACAAAACAGTAACAAATATATAAAAAAAAAACTATCAAAATAAATGCAAAGTCACGCCAAATTAAATTTTGAGCATTACTGAACAGGATGCAGAGCACAAAGGGAATTTTGTATATTTGGATAATAAATGTAAAATGTGGAGGGCAGGATGACTGAAAAAACATCAGTTACTTGACTGGGCCTTTATGATTACGGCTGATCATCCACCCTTACAACAACAGAGCCAAGAGTTTATAGTAATAATAGTCCTGATGATGTACTAATTAACACACTTGTAAAACATACAGAATAGCGAGGCGTACAAAATGTAAGTGACAAATTATTTTGTTTTGAAAGGGGAAATTTCACTTGTAGAAAAATCTAGTTCATATGCCCAGTTAGAGTACATTAAAATAAGTAAACAGGTTGTATTGACTTCGAAGGAAACATATATGAAGAAAATGGCGAAATGAATTAAATGAAACGACTACACATAGTTATTGCTCCTCTAATTAAAGTCAAAGTTGCGTGTGGCAACTTGTTTACAGTTGTACATATCAGCTCACCTTCAACATGGCGCCGTCATTTTACGGAAGAGCTATCTTTCAGTATCTTCTCTCATCTTGTATTTTCCTCTACTGACTTAGCTTCCTTTATGTGAGAGGCAAAAGAATAGGAAGCATGTAAAATGACCAGATAAACGGTACAAACAAAGTGGCAAACTGCACATGAAAGATAAACGAAAGGTACTTGCCTTCGTTGTTCTAGGGAAAGAAGGTGGCCAGCAAATGCTGAATCACTCCGATATTCGCCATAAATCATCGCAGATACTGACGAAGAACAAAAGTGGCAGTCTAGCAAAATCCTTCGATGGCCTTTTTACCAAAACGTTACTCCCTCAGAAACTGAAGTGTAAATCCTCTTCCGACCACTTGCAGATCGCTGACCGCCTCAAGAAGACATCACACTGCATCACAACATCCACGGAAATTCACTTACAAAACATCAAACACGAGCCAAAATCTACATGTAAATACTCTACAACAGTCAATTGACTTATAACCACTATCAAAAGAATAGACCACTCAAGGATGACCGAGATATTTTTCGATAAAGTTACGAATACGTCCTCGCCGACGACTTTGAAAGTTTGAGGCTAAAACTTTCAAACTTTTTTGTGACCGCACGCGCATGCGCGACCATGACGTAGCCCCTTTAACCCTTCTGCACAACGTACGGGTCTCCATACATCTGCATGTCTGCTGATTCCAGAAGCTCAAAACACTACAAATCATGCCGATTTGAAATAAAATCAACGCAACCTGGATCACAGATCTATGCTGCAATCGACCGCTACTTGTTGGCCATTATTATGTTTAAACAATCTAGTTACCAGTTCGAGAAATGTCTGCAGAACGTGATTGCAATGCATGCTGGGAAGGGTCTTTATACCTCGTGCGGGAAAACATGGCAGTCGATACAACACAAATTTTATCACTCTAAAACCAGTTCTCGCTTTCCAAACTTTGACGCTAGCAACGCTTGGGAAATGGGCCACAACTGACAAGAGGGTATTTTTCTTGGGCAAGAACTGCTCTTGGACTTTGCTGCCTGACTTGATCTGACTTTGAACGCTGATAACACAATTATGGTATATCAGCTGCCTTTGAAGTTTCAGAACACATTTTGATTCTTTAAAATGTGCTGATGGGTTTATCAAGGCCTTATGATGCCTCTCAACCACCAGGCAGGCATACAAGGTACTTTAAAGTGCCTATGAAGTAAAAAATAATTCCTGCTTATTTGAAAGGCTTTTCAAAGTAAAAAAGAATGGCGTTTTCCTTTTTGGAATATCTTTTTTCGTTTTGGAGATATTCACGATTTTGTATTATGCAAATGAGGAAAGTGATGACGTCATAGGTCGTTCCTCTAAAACAGCACAACACTCAATCGAGAATAACTCTAGAAATATTAAGGCAGTGTTCTTCAAACTTGGCACCAACAATGTGCATCACAAAAGAAACAGAATGACACCTACTATGCTGTTGCCATGGCAACACTCTTGGCTCCAGTCTCTTTCTGTGAAAAACCAAATATCTCCATTTGCAACCTTGCAAAGTGGGACAGAGGGTCTTGTTCGGAACACACATGGTTCTCATATTGTCTCAACTCTCCCCATTAGATTGTTGGGAGTGGATGATCCCTGTTTAAGATAAAATCTGATAATTTTAGTCTTAATTAAAACAGAACCAGCGGCATAACTGTTGTCATGGCAATGGCAAGACGGTTGTCATTATGTTTCTTTTGTGATATACATTTCTGGTGCCAAGTTTAAAGAACACTGCTTTAATATTTCTAGAGTTATTCTCCATTGAGTGCTGTGCTGTTTTAGTGGAACCATCTATGACGTCATCACTTTCCTTACAAAAACATAAATATCTCTCAAACAAAAAAAGATATTCCAAAAAGGAAAACATCATTCTTCTTTACTTTGAAAAGCCTTTCAAATAAGCAGCAGTTATTTTTTACTTCATAGGCACTTTAAAACAATGCTTAAGATATTAGTTGACAGAGCTCTAATGCGGCACATCTCTTTTTTGTTCCATGGTATTTCATTTGATGCTTGATCGATTCTCGTGTTGTGTTCACGTCACAGTAACCGATGTAAACAATCTGTTCCCAGATTTCCGATCTATATACTATTTTCCTTTGACTTAAAGACAGCTAAGATTCAGTGGAATACACTATAAACAGTCTGCCTCTTTGCTGTTCAACAAAATAATAAGAAGGTTTCTTTTGTTTTTTGTTCAACAAAAGATCTCCAAAAGATGCCGCTTGGAAAACTGAGTTTCTGCATATGTTATTTCTTGAGAACGAAGAGCACCCCAGTGAAAAAACTTCAGAGCAATGCTTCTCAGGTAAAATGAAGCCCACATGCCAAAATTCAGCTATTTTTGAGCACTTTCAAAATGGCCAAAAAATCTAGGGGACGTTCTTGCACACGGCCTTTCATTATTCCTGTCCCAGCCTTTTCACAGACCCATCTATTTTCAGTTTGAATTTACCACAAATTCAGACCCCCGTAGGAACCTCAGTGACCAATCACAAGCATGGACTTTATAATTTCACCAGAAGATTAGGTAAACATGACCACCTGAGGCCACCATTTTTCTCCTTACCGATTTGTGCTCATATAGACCAGAACTGACCTTTTTTGTGGGAAAAGAAGCCTTAAAATGGACCAGTCTGTAGAAATACCATGACATAAGCTCAGTATGGGAGTTGCAGGTTCCTAGTGATGGGCTCCTGACCAAAGTTGACTCCAGGGTACATACATGAAGGACTAACAGCATATTGCAATGGATGTAAGGCATAATAGGGCGATTTCTGAAGAGTACTTTATTTGGCAAGTACAGGAAAGATGAACACTTCTGCTTTATGACATGGCAGGAGCCCAGGATATGGCTCAAACTGTTAGAGTCGAGGGCCCAATAATGTGGTGTTCGTGAAATGTTCGCACATCATGTCCAATCATAATGTGAAATTGGCCGGACATATTTAAAATTTGGTCGAACAATGTCCGATGACCAACTGTTATTTCCAGCCCTGCGTTTGCATCTTGTGCAAGCTAATAGGTCCTTAGAATAGTGATCACACAAATGCGAGGATCAGAAGGATATGAAGTAAACATGACCTTAGCATTAGCTAACTCCTTGTTTGGACTGTTTGAGAGGTTTCCTTAAGATGAACATAATCAAAGTTTCTGAACTTATCATATCATCAAGGTTAAGATAATGAATAGTTTGGCCTCTTTGGGCAGATACAACCATTATGGTTTTAAAGGTCAGGTCCCTTAATGATAAATCCTCTGAGTTATATATTGTCTCAAGGTAGCAAAGTACCTTGCTAACATCCCGTGTTTGTGTGTATCATGGTGCTGTGAGTTTTGGTTCAAAAACCCTTTTGAGGAACCTTGTAACTGTAGGATGACAGCCAAGGGGTTGATAATACATGACAAAGAAGACCTGGCAGTGTTTATATCACTATATCCTATTCCATTTTTAAACATTTCAACTGGAAAATCTAATGCTTGAGATAAAGTGGGGGAAACACAATCAATTTGTTGGTTACTACAAAATGTAATCCACTTAGTAATGTAAGATGAGTACTGTTTAAGATTGCGGCCAAAATTGTAGGATGATTTCCTCAGCCCTCTTCAAAATTCCTTGCACTTCAAGTGATTCCCTGATAACCTGGAAGCCATCAGGAACATCTTCTTTATTAATGGAAGAAACTCATACTCTTTCCCTGGCATCTTGCATATGGTCAGTTGCTGTGAAATTGTCCAAGGTTGGCACATGTACTATCAGGTGTAACAGCTGTGAGTACATGGCTGGGTAGGCCAGAAGGGAACAATCATTATGCCCTCTGCTTCCATCCTCGCTATCTTGGGCAGGCAATGAACAATCAAAATAAATAGGGGAAAAGCATAAAAAAATTGTGTTCCCATATGATTGAAAAAACATCTACATACGTTACGCCAGGATCAGTTCTCCAGAATGCATAAGATACACCTGTGCATTTAGCCTATAAATGAGGTCAATACATGTTTCAACCAGATTTTTGTAACTAGTTGTAATATGTCTGGTCTTAGCAACTCCACTCCTTATTATCAATAACTAGTGAGACAATCTCAGATAGTGCAGAGTGTAAGTATTTATGGCTCTGATGCAGTAGTCACACAGGTCCTCACCCCTGCTGTTCTCTCCATTGCTAGTCAAGTAGGCCTTTTCCCCTCTGCAGAATATGAGCTGACAAAAACTTGATAAGACATAACTTTTAGCAGTGTGTGTTTCATGTTTTTGTTTTGCCCAAAAATAACTTACAATGACCGTTTGTCAAGACAGTTTTAAATTTACTGTGGTATTTTATCTTGAGTTTTGTTCATTTTAAAAACAATAATGCGTAGAAGTAGCAAATGTGACAATTTTACTTTCCACGCCAACGTTTGTGATTTGATACTTTTGTTTTCCTTGCCAATGTATGCAACAAGATAAATATAAGAAAGATGTGTATTTTTTTAACTCACTGCTCGAGATAAATGGAATATAAAAGTTAAATATCTGCTGAAAAGTTGAAGAGGAATGATTTTGTTTTATTCAAAATGTAAATTTTCATTTCACCGATAAACAAGAACTAATCTCATTATCAAATAGTCATGTCGAATCACAGAATAGTGCGTTCTAATTCTTTTGCCAGCCGAGTTGGTGTAAACAATAAAACCACAACAAACTAATACACAATGATATCGAGTAATACAACTGAGGAGCATTTCAACGAGAAATTTTGAAGGCAGAGATCTTTACTTGACCAAAATTATATCCCACATCGGTGTGTCACCTCATCAACTGATGAAATTAATCTGAGGTTTCGTAAGTAGTCCCATATGAAATGTATCTTTTACCTAACATATAGTCGACTTTGAAGCTAACTAATTTGCGCATGCATTTGGAGCAACTTGCTTTTGTTCTTAAGAGAATGGCACTACAACGATAGTATGAGATTTGCAAAACCATATATATTTGTCATGTTATCAAAGAAAGCAACGTAAGTATGACACATTTTGCAGAATGGGCTTGGGTACCTACCCCACCCAGCTCCCCTTCCCGCAAGGCTGATTGATTAATTGAAAGTAATTAATTAAACAAACATTAAAGTTTACACCTTATTGTGTCAGCGCCTTATTGTTTAGTGCCTTGGCAAACAGCAGCCCCCTAAACCATTGCAATAGTGCACTCTGCACTAAAAACTCTAGACTCTCTGTCAGCTTGAGTATTATTCTTCCCTGGGATATGAGCTTCAGAAATCCAAATCTCTCTCTCAATACAAAACTGCCAGATATCTTCGGCAGCAGAGTTGCACTCTATAGAATGTGTGCCTCCCATAGAAATTATTAAGGTAGTTAACAGTGGTTGAATTGCCCAAATAAATGTAAATATGGACACTTTTCATTCTACTGCAGAAAGCTTTCAAACCAAAAAATACAGCCACGAGTTCAAAGGCAATTAATGTGATTCTTTGGTTCAGCTTCAGTCCCTCTGCCTCTCGGTTTTTCAATGCCCATGACTGCACCCTAATCCTTGTGTGAAGTGTGTACAGGGTTACTCCTTAATGTGTTAGTGCCTTATTGCTTGGTGCCTTGGCAAACAGCAGCCCCCTAAACCATCGCAATAGTGCACTCTGCACTAAAAACTCTAGACTCCCTGTCAGCTTGAGTATTATTCTTCCCTGGGATATGAGCTTCAGAAATCCAAATCTCCCTCTCAATACAAAACTGCCAGATATCTTTGGCAGCAGAGTTGCACTCTATAGAATGTGTGCCTCCCATAGAAATTATTAAGGTAGTTAACAGTGGTTGAATTGCCCAAATAAATGTAAATATGGACACTTTTCATTCTACTGCAGAAAGCTTTCAAACCAAAAAATACAGCCATGAGTTCAAAGGCAATTGTGATTCTTCAGTTCAGCTTCAGTCCCTCTGCCTCCTGTTTTTTCACTGCCCATGACTGCACCCCAACCCTCATGTGAAGCATGTACAGGGTTATGCCAATCTTTGCATTTGGGGTACAAAGAGGATAGTCAGCTTTTTCAATATTATCACACTACCATTTTAATTCTGCAAGACTTTTTTGAATTGATATAGATACACTGCTAATAAGCCCAAGGCACTGCTCTTTGATGCCAAGCACCTTTTCAGAGGGAAGGGAAACAGTTGTAATGGCAGAATTCAGAACAAAACCCCTGAAAAACCAGTGTCTAAACTGGTCCAAGCACTGATTTCACAGAGTGTATAATACCCCAATCTTGTAAATAGGCAATAAGTATCAGTAACATTAGACTGACATTCATGTATCTTATCTCCTCGTAGATAGGAGTAATCAATATATCTCACATTTAGATGCCCTTTCTTTCTAAGAGAGGCATAAACAGGTTTTAAGATCTTTGTAAACAGGCATAGGGCTCAAGAAAGTCGATTAGGTAAACAAGTCAACTGAAGTAATTTTCCTCTCCAGGTGAACTCTACAAACTTTTAATATTCCTCATCAATGGGCACTGAGTAATAAGCATCTCTTAGATCAACTAATGTCCTGTAGCCATTCTTTTTCATGAGCTGGTTGGCAGATTGCCAAGCCTCCATCTTGAAATGATACTGCATATGCTCATTAAGGTTTTTTAAATTTAATATGAGCATTTATAAAATAACTGAGATACTATGCATGCTCTGATTGGTCAATAGAGTTGCTAAACCTATGTTCTACTGTACTGGTAAACCACAGTTCCCAATCTATGGCAGCTCTAGGTGGGAACTAGAGAACTTGCAACTCTAGCAATAACAAATGTAATAAACAGTTTTGCCTTTCATTGGCTGAGATATCAATAACATGAATATCTTTTCATTCAACATAAACATGGAAATTTGCAAGGAAAAACAGGACCAGAAGTTGGTTATCATATAAGGCTTTTTATTTTTTTTCACAGCAAAACTTTTATGCCGACTCCGGTCACGCTGGAGATTAACATTAAGGAAGTTTTAAACACTCCTTTTGGTGCTTTCCACTGTCTGTGGAGGACAAAGTCAGCTGGGCTTGACTGGTCAATTTGGGTTGTCAAAATTGCAGTGAAAAGATTTCTTTCATCAGAAATTTTGAGTTTGAACTCAATGCATGCATGCATTACAAGATAAATGAATTTGATTTCCATAAGCTTAGCTTTCAAGCAATAGTTGTCATTTAGCAAAATACAGAGAGAAACATGGACTTCATAGCCTTCAGCAGAAGTAAATACATTCTGAATAAATTCCAGAAGCAGCGTTTCTGTTACTAACCTTTATTCCATTCCCAAAACTTTGGAAAGTTATCGTTAAACACTGCGTTGAATTGCTTCGCCAAGCACATGAAGTTTGGACTACTTGCACACTTTTCGTACAGCCTTTTACTTCCGTGATTACTGAATCCACTTATGAATCCCTGCATTTCCCCGTCAGAATACTTTTGAGTAAATTAATATGCTTTTTGCCTTTCACCGATAACGTTTTCCTTTCCTTTCTTAAAACTTTCTTAGCGTGAAATGTTTTCGTCGCTTTGCTCTGCGGATTTCGTGTCTGGCGGGGAGTCTGTGTTTTTGAAAATGCTAGAGTGTTAGCTTAAATTCATGTTTGGATGAAAAGGAATATATCACAGCATGTATGAAATTAGCGTATTCTAAGGTTTTCGTTTGTTTTAATTATTCTTCAGGCTTTAGTAATGATGATTTCTCTTCAGTTAAGAATTCCAGCAAGGTGGTGAAACTGCTAAGAAATGACATACTAAGTTTAAAATTAAAATGTCACAATTAATTGTCCAGATTTACAAACTTTCACATACTGCATTAAGAACAAAAGCAAGAGTTGTTAATGTCAAGCACAATCTCCTTCACATTGTTTTAGAGGTAAATCAGAGTAAAACATAACCACTAACCTTTCTCACTGGAATCCATGCGAAAAAGGATGATGGCTCAAGGGTGTGACATCCTCGTGTTGTTTATGCCGCAATGCACTCTGGTAAAAAGTGGCGCTGTATACTCTGGTTAAATGCCATGCATTCTGGTAAAAAGTGATGTACTTGAGAATTCGTACCCCCTTCTACATATTCTTCTTAAATCCTGATTATGTTGCTGCTCGCTCCCTACACTCACTCTGCAGCGAAAACTTTTGTTTGCTCAGAACGGCAGCAACACCCTGAGTTTGCACAGGCGCAATGCTATCTCATGTAAGTCCTCAATGAGGTGACAGAATAGAATTTTGAGATGGAAAGTAAAATTTGAAATCTACTTTCCAAAGTGGAAAGTGGTGTAAAAAGTTAGTGTCAACCCCTGCAGTTAAGTGCTCAGACATTTCATTGCACATGTAGCTCACCTGCTTAATCAAAGCTTACCTACAGGAAATTTATCAGGATTAATATCAATCCCAATAATCCTTGAGGCACCAGCAGCCTTACAGCCCATTGCTACAGCCAACCCAACAGCACCCAGTCCCCACACTGCTGTGGTAGATCCAGGCTCCACCTAACAAAACAAATTAATTTTGAAAGTCAATTTTGACAACTACCTTTCAAGATTCCATGTAGAGGCAACCACAGGTAGATTTTCATCAACTGCCAAGACAAATTTAAAGTACCGGCCTGTTTTTGGTTTGTTTAAGCAGCTTGTCCTATGAAGCAACTGGAGGCCCAGGTTTTTTTTTTACATCCAAGATCAAAAGGATCAAAAGTTCAATATCAAGCTTTTAATTCCTCTTGTGAAAGAGTGCTTTGCATTGTTAGTATTTTGTGGAGTTTTAGATCAGCAGGAAATGGACAACAGAAAAATATATGCAGAAAATTATACTGAATAGTTCTAAAACTGAAATTAAAATTCATGTTAGTCCTGGATTAACTTAATCCTGCTAACTGAGCAACCAGATCCTAAGCAGTACAAACTACTGACTAGATATGATCTCTATACTGTAACAGATACCATTACTTTCAAGGTGGCTGTTATTCACCTGGATAGGACTGGGTCAGAGGGTTAAGTATATTTTAACCTAAGGATAACCATAATGAGGGCAAATGTTCAAATTAATGTTAGAGCTGCAACATCTGAAACTTCCTTAACTTCCCAACATTTGTAAACTCATATTTGAACTCCTAATTAACTGCATACAACTCCACATCTTTAAATCAACCCTTAGAGAATGTACAATATATGTTGTGCAGAGTATTTACTGTTTTTGCAATTTTTGTTACTTAAGTTGACAGTCACATATAGCTTCTTGAATATAATATGTAAACAATAGCCTCCATTTGGCGCAAAAATATGCTCGGATATTTGTCCGCTTCTTGGAGCACTTTTCCGAGAGCGTAGCTTGAGGAAAACTATGAGCTTTAAGGAACAGATAATGTGAAAGGACAAATATCCAAGCATATTTTTGCGCCAATTGGAGGCTATTGTGTTTATTATCATTCAAGTATTTTTTGCAACATGCGCAGTTTTGAAAATTGGGGAATATTCTCGGATATTCCAAGGTTTTAGCTGGGAATATTCTGTCATGTGTGGCATTTAGACCAATCCTGCATGAGCCAAACTATTTGATGGATTATAATTAATGTCATGTTAATTGTTAGTCTCCTAAGAAGAGCAGCAACTTTAAAGAAAAGAAGGAGAGCAGGAATCAAAGTCAATGCCGACAACACAAACCTGATAAATGTAATGACTGCCCCAGGAATAGGGAGTAAGAGTAAAACATAACTGTACAGGAAGTGTTAAAGGATGAAGAAACTTTCCAGTTCCAAACAACGGGGAAAACAGTATGACATGGGCAGCCACTGAAACAGCCCAGAGCAGGACAAGATGGAAGCTATACATCACACAAATTGATGTTCCACAAGGTATTTCTCAACATTGAAGATAGCGAAACAGACATTGCCTGACACATCCTGGAAAGTTGGTGTTAAGATAAAGGTGTCCTGTCTTCCTTGCTCTAATTTCCACGCACCATTTACTCCTACCTTAGCAGTATTCAAGGGAGCACCATATCCTGTTGAAATACCACAACCAAGCAGACACACCTTGTCAAGAGGGGCACTTTCTGCTACCTAATAAATGAAAGCAAAAACATGTGGTAACCCTTAGATACTGTCAAAAAAATACTACTAGAGATGAATACCTATAAAAAATAGGTCCGCAATGGGAACTTGTGGGCTTATGCATAGTTTTATTCCATTTGGTTGGAGATTTTTGTTTTTAAATGTAAGTATCAGGGAGTTGAATTGCAACAAGTGAGAACGCAATCACTGGAAAGATAAAGGTGAAGAAATAGGTGAACTATGTAACATACCGGTATATTTTTTTGAATCTCTGGTATCAACATAGACAAGTTGTTCCAACTTTTAAGTAGGAAGAATATTGCACAATATGGTTTACTTGATTGAATTTATAGCGGAGCTCCTGCGTGCCTGAGTGGAGCCCCATACCTCAGAAAATTTGGTAATCCATCGATCTGAAAGACTTTGGTTGTCACGTGATTGTCCGTCCATATGTCTGTATGTCTGTCCGTCCATTTGCAAATACCTTGAAAACTAAGAGAGTAGCACCATTACCATAGCTATATCTTTGATTTGGGGCATCCGTGTTATGGTTAATTGACAGCTGTCACAAGCTATCCACTGACCAGTATCACATGACTATATCGCGGGCTCATCAAAGTTGTGTGTTTTTGAAATTGACTGCTGACCAGTTACTGTTTTTTTTCAATTGTATCACAGGCTCAGGCCAGGTTATTTCTCTAGGGGAGGAGGGAGTATGCACAAAGGCAAAATTTCAGCACAAATTAACCCCTGACGCATTGTTGACTTTTCTTCTGACATATTCCTTGCACAACTGTCTCTTGGAAAATCCCTGATATATTGTGTATGTAATTTCTACAATCTTGGTTACACTTATTGTGTATAGTTTGTTAAAATTTAACTGGAAAAAATAGCAAAACCACACGCTGAACAATTACATGCTCACAATTGATCATTTTTTGAGTTTCTGATCCAAGAAAAAATAATTATCTTTTTCCTTTAGGGTCAGTTATTGCAATCAGGAGCTCCACTTCTAGGCTTGGCTAAATCTATATATTAGGGTATGCAGAATTGAGAGATTTTCGTGAAATTTGGCCAAAATATTCCAAGGAAAATGACAAAAGAAAGTGTGTTGGGAAACTTTGATATTTTGCATGTTTGTCCAGTGGCTTTCATTTATGCAACAAATCTTGTATATTTTTAGCTACTCTAATTTTAGATGCAAATATCTTGACAATCGATCAGAATATCGAAAAAGCCTGACACACTTTTGTTGATTGATGCCTTGTGAATAAGACTGTGCAGTCATTTTGCTTGTGTTGCAGCATCCGATAACCAATAAATTCAATAGAACAACCCTTTTTTCAGTTTTCAGAGCTTTATTCATAACCCTCATAGATTCTGTTTGTTTCATAATTATGTAAACCACTAACACATAGAGTGGTCTGCATGTGGTCAAGGTACTGGACGATATGGTTAAACAGACAAGAGTGGGTAAAGATCTGAATGCAAAATGGTTCTGTGAACGGGCGTCGAGCTCCTTTTTTTTAATTACAATAAATATACCTATAACATGTTAATTACAATAAACTACTTAAATACAATACTTACGATAAACTTACCTACAATACATTTTTTTCAACATTAACATAATGCTACATACAACACTTTTGGGTAACTACTGTACTAATAATACTACTATATAATTACAACTGATTTCTACAGGATATATTCTATTCAATTAAGGTAATTGCTAAGATAAAAATTTTGTGAAGTTTTTGTGAAGTAGAGGACAAATTGAACTAAGTGAAACCTTCTATTTTCAACATAAAATTTAGTTTCCGGACAAAAACATCCCAATTACATGCACGTTGGTTGATTTTCTGCAAATGAAAGTAGAATTTGGCATAAAGGAGACAGAAATTTTGTTTTTTTTTATTTTAGTATCATTATCAGTAGCTGTTCCGAAGAGTATTTCTTTTGAGTTTAATGTGATGGAAGAGTTTTCCTTTTCATTAAACCAGCATAGCACTTTCCGGAGAAAGTCGACTGCAATATGACAACCTAAGGAGTGAAGTAAAGAATTGTCATCCCCGCAGTAATGACAACTCTTGTTGTTTCAATTCCGTATACACGTGTAAATGTAATTCTTTCTTTGTGGTGAGAATGCGATGAGCGAGTTTGTAAAAAAATTCTTTTAATTTATTTTGCTTACTGATTGACTTTATCTGCTTAAAAATTGTGCTCCAAGAGAGAGTGAACTGTGGAAGGTCACATTGCCACTTGCTAGGGCCAGTTGCGCAAGGTTCCTTCCTGTTCAACAAAAGCCAGTAGTAATCTTTACATGTAAATTTAGATAGGTTGATCAACAGCGACAGTGACAGATGAAAAGTGGAATTCCCTGGAGTAAAAATTGGATTGGTGCCAAAAGAGTCCCTTGCCTTTTCCAGCAGTTGTTTAGGGATAGCCGACAGAATTTGAAAATAGGTGAGAAAATTGGACTTGGAATCAAGAATGTCACAAATGGAGTAGACTCCTTGGTCAAACCAATTCTGATAAAACACGGTTTTACCACCTATTTGTATTTCTTTGTTGTTAAAAAGTGTTAATTCCGGTTCTCCGTTCGTGTCATACATACTCTACAGTTCCAAAAAGAAACTCAGAATTTGCTTGTAGAAAGATGGCATTCCAATCGACTTTAGGAAATTTTCATCAAAGTTACAGTGAAGCAAGAAGTATAAGCCCCCATATTTCTTAAAGAAGGAACATGGGATGACTTTCCAATTTTCTGTCCCCTGGCTGTCACTTTTTAGGAACCTATGGATCCATGCCAAACATAGGGCGTTACACAAAGTTTCAATGTGTGTTACACGCAAACCACCTCTTTCATAATCTTGATATAGAACTTCGCTTTTAATTTTGTCCTGCTTTTCCTTCCAAATAAATTTAAAAATTGAAGATTGAATTTTTGCAATGTAGTCCTTGTGAATGTCTAGCACAGCAGCAGAGTGAACGATCTGTGAAATCCCTTGAGACTATTAAAGAGACGAACACTTTAGTTTCTATACGGGGCGCTCTGTTTAGGAGTTGAGTACCGAGAAAGGGAAGTATTCCATCATTTTTGACCTCCATAGTGAACTTGATGGTGGGGTGAGCGTGGTTGAGGCTGTCAAGAAAGTCCCTGGCTGTAGACAAATCGGGCATCATGGTGAGTGTGTCGTCAACATATCGATGATAGTAAGGTGGCAGCTTACCCTCAACATCTAATTTAAGTGTTCATGAAGCCAACAAACAGTGGTCTGCTTCTCCATTACCACAGTCATGTCGATAATAGGTACAAGCGCGGCCTATTGACAACTATGCTCGATCGCGCACATCGCCTGTCTTCGTCATGGTCCTACTTCACTGAGGAGTGCAAACCACTGAAGTCTGTTTTCTCTAAACTGAAACATCCCAAGCATCTTGTTGACTCCACTGTTAAAACCTTCCCAAATTTAAAGGTCACTGACCAGCCCTCATTGCGGTCCAGATCTACGACAGAAAACACTACTCAGGTTGTCATACCCTTTAAAGACCAGGAGTCTGCTAATATCGTGAAGACACAGTTAAAAGATCTCAGTGTGAAGTTGCAGACTAGTGTTCAACTGGTGTTTACGAGCCGCAAGATTGCCCACGGGTTCCCGACAAGCGAACCTAAGCCTCAGCTCATTGATCAACAATGCGTTGTGTATAACTTCAAGTGTGACCAGTGCGATGCTGGTTATGTCGGTTACACCCGTGGCCATCTGTTTGTATGCATTGATGGACATAGAAGCAAGACCTCGTCAGTACGCAATCACTATGATAATAGACATGCAGGCAGGATTCTGGATGACCTTCGCAATTGTTTTAGCGTGTTGAAAAAATGCCACAAGTTTGATTGTCTCATTAATGAGATGTTACTCATTAAACAATTACGACCGTGTTTAACTGTACAATCAGACTCAGTTCGCGCTAGTCTTTGTCTAACTTATGCAAATTAGTAACTCTGAACTCTTAGTTACTCTTGAAATCTCATATTTAATTAGTTTCCCTTGACAATGGCACCAAGATGTTGCCGAAACGTCAGATTTGTCTATCGTTAGTTTTTGCCTGTATATGTTTATCTAAATCATTGTTGATTAGAATTTTTTGGTTGACATTTTTTCTCTCATTTCCCACCTTATCGTAAGAGATATGAATGCCCAAGACTTTAAGAGGCCCTGCACCTAAGAAACGACCGATGATTTCTGGCTAAAAAATAAAATTGGCAGATTTTTATCTCCCAAGTAGAGGTTACCGAATACTATTTAAAAATGAATTTCTTTTGTTTCAGTTTCGCTTTAAACCAAAAATATTGAGCCGCAAACTTTTTCCATCTGATAGCAGCAAACTCAGGCCGAAAATAAGCCCCCACAAAAAACTGTTCAGAAATTACTATTGCAACGCAAAATAATGAGAAAACTACACAGTGTTGAAGAAAAAGGCCTTTTAATGCAATATCATTCGATAAACATCAAAAAACTGCCAAAGCGATTAAAAAATAAAGTTTCAAATATTGCATACTAAATTAGATGGAGCGTTGGAGCTGATTTTAAAATAATTATTTCTCAAAAGTTGAACGCTTTTGAAAGCAATCACAGTGATGAATTAGACATTGGAGGGATACACATCGCGTTTCTGGAAAAACATTTTTTGGCCAAAGTATATTGACCTTGTACAAAGCGTTCAAAGTTACTGTGTTTACTGTTATCCTGCTACTTCGACGAAACACTTCTCTTTTGCCAATATGGCCGTGGATAACGTGGTAAATGCCACTTTAAACCTTGCTAGGCATTCAAAGACCATCCTGAGTAGAAGGATGTGGAATTAAAAGGGAAAGGAAGATGAAAAATATGCAGAAAAAGAAAATAACTTGAAATTACCATCTGCTAATGAAAGTAGAATCTGGAAAATGTCGTCGTGTGACAGCAGCCATTGACGTCATTTGTCACGTCAATTCGTAAGAACGTGGGAAAACGAATCTGCAATGTCCTTCGGGCGGTCAGCGGCTAGGGATCCAGTCGTTACCCCATAACTCAGATCATGCTGTGGCCAAAACGGTGTGGCGGTTGGGGAAGTTTTTCTTTTTGAGTGACCATCATTTGTAAAAAAATAACATAACATTGTTCCACTAAACATTTTCTGGCCGGGAAAAATTGTTTTCCTATTTGTGCATTCATTTGGATTCCACCGCTATTTATACAAATGACGTCAATGGCCGCTGTCACGCAACGACATTTTCCCCTGTAATTGACACTCAATCAAAATCTTGATCGACACTCAATCAACATCCCAACTGATATTCGTTCGACACTCTACTGACACTTGATCAACAGTTGGTCGAAAGTCCACCGAGTGTCGACCGACTCATATGCATCAATCCAAAATTAGTTGACTCTCGACCAACTGTCAACTGAGATGTTGATCGAGTGCCAATCAAGGGTCGATGAAGGGTTTATCAAGTATCAATCAAGGGAATTGATCAACACACGACCACACCTGCCATTAGTTTACATTATCCACAAAAATAAACAAAACTTACTACATACACATATGTAGCTAGATATACATGTAACTAGGTATTACAGTATATAAATAATATGACTTTTTAACTACTTTTTTTCCTCAAAGCAGGTGGGTTAAATGTTTGTATAATTCTCTTTCTTGTTTGTTATATGTAACTTTTTCCTCCAGTCATTCTCTTTTTGATAGAGAAGAGCTAGTTTCAGACATCACCAAAACTGTGTTACTGACAGCTGACATTGACACAAAGTTGAATGGTCCTGTTGATACATAGAGTAAATTATCTATGTGACCTAAAAAACATTGATTTCTGCGATAAGTGGATTGGATTCTGTCTGTGAGAGCTTGAATAATGAGATTATAACACCATGTACATGTACCTTGTTGTGACAAATTTATTCTGGAAATCTCATTTTGCTTTCAATAAACCTCGTGGGATGTTCTAGAGCTGTAATACCAGGCTGGGGTATTCCCTTACATGAGATATATAGGTATATGTGGCCTTCAAGGGTATGGTTTTTCAGCCATTTTGGTCTTAGATAGGGTATCAATTTTAGCCTATTTTGGCCATTTTGGTCATAAATAGGGTATGGTTTTTGCACTGTAGCCTTGATATGGGTATGTTTTTAAGAACAAGCCACTTTTTCATCATTATCAAAAAGAAAATTAACAAAAGCCTTTCACAAATTATGTTAACAGTAATTTAACATTGGTCTGAACTAGGAAACATATCACAATGCAGGTCTGAAACAGGGTTTTGATTTAATAGGGTATCGGATACTTGGTCAGGTCTTAAATAGGGTAGGGAATATCACAGATTTTGGTCATAAATAGGGTAAGGATTTTGGGAAGCGGGCCGCACACCCCCACCCAACTTTTCTGGGAGTACCTCCTGGGGGGCTCTAATATTCCGATGAAACGTAGGATCACCATACATCGGGGAAAAAACATTCACCACTAGGAATTCTGGATGGTTCCCTCTCTCTAGAATTTGAAAGTCGATTGATTTTCCATTGTTTAAAAAGCTTTCTGGCAGTTAGTCTGTCTACAGTAGTTGATGACTCATTTGAGCTATGATCATTTAACTCTATCAAGTACAACAAAGCTTTCATATCATTCGTTATAGTTCACCACTGAATTTTCTCTGATTCTTATTGGTTTAAATTGATCACGTGACGTGATAGTGTTCATCCTCGAGACACTATCAGCCCTCAGAACCCGTCTGAGGAAAATACGCGGATTGATAGTACTCGTCCATGAACATTTTTCTGTAAACAAGCCAGCTTATAGAAAACAAACAATTGAAATTGTATTAAGTAAGGCAAGGGTTGTTTATTTACAATGCGTGTCGACAAATCAATGCTCAGTACAATAGAAATTCGCCGTTTACCTCGACCTAAATCCTCACGCAACCTTTCATCCGGTCGGTTGGAAACAAAATATGAAAGCTGTGAGAAGTAAATGTTGTAAATATTTTTAACACTCACCTCAATTTCGAAGAACACTTCCAAGGGCTGAGATCGAAGGAGGCAGCCATCGATGACTATCAGCAAATCATTGTTGATATGAAGTGTTTGCGAGAGACCGTGAGATAGATATTCGTTGTACTGATTGGCTCCGAAGTATATTCAATTGTTACTTACTTACTTTTGGAAAACTCAGACGATGGCAATAGTGACTGCTGCACAAGCTCAGTAGTCACAAAAACTGAGGCATAAACTGATTTTACTATCATTTACAAACTACAGAGACAAAGCTTATGACTTAATTGATGTATTCCTTTGATGAAAGAAAAAAATAAAGCGACATTTGAGAAACAGCCGTTTTGAAAAAATGCTGTGTGACGACTTGTGTCAAGTAATTTGATAAACTAAGCATATTGAAAACTTTATATTAAATGACATTTTGAGGGGTTCCGTTGGCTGTCGAAGAATTCAAGCCGCTATGGAAACAGCAAAAATTGTGTAATTTTACGGGCTTAAAAAGCGTTTTAGCCCAATATCGTTTTTTTGCCCAATATCGGGTCGAAATAAACACTTTGATTAACGTTTGGTCTTCTTCTATCAGTATTTGGAACACAAAAACTGGGCAGTAAGAACGTGCGCCAGCAAACACAAACGTTTTAAGGCTAGGTGAACTTTTTTGCGTAATTGTCGAAATTTGAAAAGTCTCTTCATAGAATGACTACTCGATATATTTCTAACAGTGTTGTTTTGTCGTTGTTGGTGCCTTCAATTACTTAACCTTAATAGTTTCCAAATAATAAAAAAAGAGAGAAAATCGATGGTTAAACTGACAACCGTTTACATAACACATTATCCCCTGTCATATTTTTCGACCCAATCCCCGTAAAAGGTACCGCAAAAGCTCTCGCGGTGGACCTTTTGAATATTAACCCCGAAAATGTATGACGAGCACCCCCGTTATTTTTATATGAGTCTCGATTTCAAACAGTCTTACTCTATTTTCGAAGAAAACTTGCTTCCTTGGTCTGGCTGGATCACGTTAACAAAACCTCTTCGTTTCATTTCGTGTATTTAATTGATTCGTTTTCCATCAAGATCAAAATTGAGACACATGCTAAAATTTACTTTTAAAGACCAGTCTCCTTTCGAATATTTGCAGACTAATCGAGTGTATATAAACAGGAAAGACAAACCCTGCTATGTCTCTGTTATAAGCAAGTGTCTAAACCTCAATAATCTAGTAATTCCTGAATTGGAGCTAACTGAAAATAAATATTACGTGATGCCAGTCACGTTATACATGTAGCGTGTTTGAACTTATATTTTGGGCTCCGTCTGTAGTTTTATGTACCTTGTGTGAAATAATGAAACAACGTTGTAATAACGACATGGATCAACTCTCTTTTTGTATATATTTCCCACAAAGCAAGGCCCACAAATGGAACAAAAACAGACTAGAGTGCTCAACAATAGAGTTCTTTGAACATACCGCATTATGCAAATTTGAGAAGAGACTGTTGGGAACTTTTGCATTTTACCTGTGTGAACCTCGATTGCCCAGAAATTTTTTCCATATTATTATAGTAGAAACGACACTCTTTTGCACAATACTTGTTTTAGTTCCATATCAGACATACCAAGATGCGTTTTAAGCCCGTAAAACTACGCAAATTTTGCAGTTTTCATGGGGGCTTCAGAAGGCAATTCTTTAATGGTCGACGGAATCCTTCAAAATGCTTGAAAAATTTAAAACTTCCTATTGTTAGATAGAAGAAAAGTAAAGCTCTTATGCTAAGTTTACCCCGAGTTCTAGTTTTGTAAATTATTTCAATGCGAATACCGAGAACTTTGTCAATTTTCCAGAGATTTTTTTTGCATATTTAATGAGGCAAAAAGCTATATTTTTGTTTTTTGCGAATTTCTCGAAGACTTTAAATTCTAAGAAAATTGGAATAATATTTTCGAAAGTGGCTCCCTAAAAGCGTTCTTTAGGCAAAGTTTCAGGATTTTCGATTTTTCCAACCTGGCCAGCCATTCTTGATATTTTCAGTCAGTGACTCTTAAGTCTTGTTTTTTATGGATATGGAATTTCTGAGGGGTTCGGGGGGGGGGGGGGCTAAGTAGAAAAATCATGGAAATTCCAGGGGTTGGGGGAAGTACCGTGAAGCCCCCTGGAACGGAAAATCCTGGGGGGTGGGGATCATACTGGGAAAAATCCTCCGTGGGGGGTATGGATATTTTCTGGATCCACACATTGATAAAAAATCTTGTTTCCTTCACAGCTAAAAAAACATGATAACTCTGAAATAACTGGAAGGAAATTAATTAGTTTCTCATCTTTGGAAGGGGGCTTATGTACAGGAGAGCATGTTTTCTTTTGGGGGCCTTAGTGTCAGAATTTTTAATTTTTAATGATAAGTTAGCAAGTTGATGCTTACCTTTGCAATGGATATCTCAGCCACAACAGTGTACTCACTGAATGTGCTAGTGCCCATGAAATGGTATAGAGTCTTTCCCTTACATGAAAAACGTGACGTGCCATCAGGCATTACACCTTTACCTTGTGTTACTCTGAAAATATTCAAACAAAAGACTATGATAATCATTAACCACAATAACCCGTTGTGCCCTAGGTGAATTCAATTCAACCAAACTTCAAACATCATTCTACATACACAGATATAGACCCTTTTCATAAATGGCTGCAAATTAAAAATTCTTTTGTAAGCATTAAAATTAGCCTGACTATAAGCTAACCCCAATTTTGAGTTGATAATTCAAAAGAAGTTTACTCCCAAATGAGTTTAGTGAGACTAATTCAAATGCATACAAAAGAATTTTAAATTGGCAGCCATTTATGAAAAGGGTCTATATAATATTTCCTGAACTATAATAAAAGATCATTCCTTGAACCTAAAATGAATGCTCATCTATGAAACCATTGATTGTATAAAGTTCATGAAAATATCCGTAAACCTCTCAGAAACAAGACGCCTAAAGGCGATTCCGTGGCAACCCTCCAAGTTAACTTTTTTCCTTAGTGGCCATTTGGCCACTGACTGTTCAGGTTTGGTCGTCAGTGAAAAATTTTAGTCGCCAAAATATATGCATAAATTAATAATTAATTAATAATAAATGATAATCTTATTATTATCCAACTGTACTATTAATAACATTTTCCTTGAACCACCATGTAAATTGAAGTCCCGTTCAGTGAAAGAACTACATACCTAATGTTGATTCAAATATGCTTTTATTGGAATGATTGATGATCAAATGAAATAGTTTCTGATCACAATGAAAAAGTACTATATTATTGCAACAGTGTTGTGAGTTGATCACAGTTCTCATTCAGTCATTTTAAATTGATTGGCTTTCACTTTCAATAAATCTTTTACAATGGTTATAATAATGCAAATGTACATGCCTTCAAATAGCTCCATCGATTCACAAGTGACACCACAAATATCAAAAACCAAAGGTTCAGACTACCTTCATTATAAACTCTTACTTGAGTTTTTAATATTTTATAATCACACTTAAATGGTAACTTAGGAATGACTTGAGCACTCCAAACAATTCAAACTTTCATGCTATGAAATAAAGTTTTTTTTTGTTTTCAATCTATACTAGTGACACATATTTACAAATCTACAGCCAGCACACAGAATTCCATATTTCTGCATTAAAACTTAGAAACCACATGTGGTATGGACTTCAGATTGAAGAAATGGTATTCTTGATCTTTTTGAGGATTTGAACCATTCCTTCACTGCTGGCGCTGGTTGTGAAATCAACCATCAAGAATGGCTTATGATCTTTTTTAAATGTTCAACCTCATTTTCTGCTTGAATAAGCAAACGATATAAAACTTCATCTGAAAATTAAAGACTATTGAAATGGACAGAAAAGTTCACGCTCAAATTGTTTGTCATTTTGAATTTAATATGCGAACCGCAGAACGCGAATACTCAATGCGAAAATACTTTCACAAGTTTTAGGGCAATCACTAAGACGGATATTTTTTATTGATGAAATCTTTGACAATTTAAAAATAAATCCAGGTTCGTTCACACAAGTGAAATTCATTTACAGCTGCGAGTCGCTTTTCATCACAGTTTTTTTATTTATAGAATCCCCCGTGCTTGTGTTATCAAGTTTGCTGTAAAGTCAAGTATTTTCGTGTCCACTGAAACAAAATACGTTTCTCAAATACATCTGGATGTTTCTCAAATATATTGTGGATCCTGTCACCGTCGAGCTTTCCAAGCTTTTGCAATTCCTCTTCTTTTTGATGGCAAATGACCGGATTGCGTGCGTTGTCTCACGCTTCCAGGTAAAATTGTCACATGCCAAAGTTCAGTCGAGTGGAAAGAATTTTGTCGTGTCCCAAGCTCAACTAAATGCAATTCCTTGATCTTTGTTTACCGTGTAACATTTCATTTTATTCAGTCTCCATTTCTGTTGATTAAAATCCCACAACAACTAGCTTTGCAAAGTGAATTCTTAATGCTCAGAACGTTTTTCTTTTCGCTCCAGATGATAGTTCGCTCAAGCTCCTGACGCATTGGTCACGTTAATTTTAGTCGTTGAGCTGGCAACTTGCATTCTAATTTAGTCGCCAGCTCCAAAATTCTAGTCGCCATGGCGACTAAAATGGTCGCAACTTGGAGGGTTGCGTGGGATGCTTTGGCTAGGGAGCGTAGCATTGGAATGAATTGTGAAGTTACAGTTAAGTGCCACAATTAATCAGTTAGATCAGCCATAGAAATCACTGTAGAAAGTCTTGAAGAAATGGTCACTGTCAGTAATAGGGTAGGCGGGAAATTACTGAGCGAGAAGAGCCTCCTTTCCCGGCTCCTATTTCTTCTTTCCGGGTGATCTACAAGATGGAACGAGAGTGTACATGGTGTTTAACTGAAATAATATTGCAACATGGAAAATGGAATTTGTATAACTTACATTGAGAACTGCCAGAAAATCTTGAGACATGAATAGTAACGCAACGTTTTAATTATTTGAAAACTAAAATATTGTGAAGGGCTGTATTGCCATCAATGAACATAACAAATCTACTAAAACATTAACAGGCTAAAGTATTGATTGTCTGTTATATAATTACAAGCTTTTTTGTGTGAGAGAAGAACTGAAGCACATTGACAAAAGTATCAATTGTTCTTTATAGAGGCTCACTTGTATTAGAGAAAAACATGATGCAATGTAACGCAGCTGGTATATTCCCATTGACAATGTGTGTTTGTTTACTTGAGATAACGAAAGGATTAAAGCTTCCATGAGAAGCATGAGGAATTCTTCTTAACAAATATTTCCCTTTGTATTTATAAATGTTAATGGTGGAACACTGAAAATAAAATAAACATCATTGACCGGAATAAACCTTCTCGCAAACACTATTTACAAGTGCGTTCTGGTAAACAGATAAGCTCAATGTCAGCAAGAATACACAAAACCCTGAAAAGAGACCCTGTTAGGGGTAAATTCCAACAAGCGACACGGCCTTGAAACGGCGACATGAGAGCTATGAATTGGCGACGAACGACAGACTACTCCAGCGAAATAGGGAAAGCGAGACCAGTGGCAGGATAGATCAACAACGAATTTCGGAACTGAGAATGCAGTGATTGTTTTAAACGTCTGAGTCGAAGTGAAGACGCATTTCGGGTTTTAAATGTGTTTTCCTCTCATGCGCGATGTCAACGGGTCGTGAAACCCAGGCTTTCTTATATATGTTAAAACATCCAACGTCGAATAAATCAAGTCCTTCATTGCTGAGTATTTTTTCTCACTCTCAGCTGAGTGAGCAATGCCCTAGAATGTCTAACAACATGCTTAAGGAAAAAGGAAAGAGAACTTCGACCGTCTGCTTCATATTTTTATTCGTGGGTCACCAGTAAAAGAATATGAAGCTCTATTATCAACAAATGGCATTATGGAAGGAAAAGAGAGACAGGGGAAAGCTGCCGAGGTCTTCTCGTCTTCAGCAGAAGATAAGGGTTACTTCAAATTCAAAGGAAGATTATAGATAGGAGGAATTATCTGATTGAGGCCGTTGAGATTTTGAGTTAAAGAACAGTTGTTAAACATAAACATGGTAAAAATAGTCATAGGTTCGATTGTACTTTAGGTCCAAATACTGACTGGAAAATGGCTGAAAATAGTACTTCCAAGCGTCTAAATTTCAAAATTTCCCAGGGGGAGCATGCCCCCACATCCCATAGGAGGTTAGCAACTTCAGCGCTCGAAAGCATGCCCAAGCCCTTAGAAAGCATACCCCCAATATGTCCCCCATCATGCCCCCAGCCCCTTAGAACATTTTGAAAAATTGAAGTGGCTAAGAAGTCTTTTCCTTCATGCTGAGTCTAAATGTGACGCTTTAAAAGTAACCATAAAGTAATCATTAAACCCAGTGACCAGAGAAATGCTGGCTCTGCATAAGAATTCCTACTACTGAAAAGTGTTCGAAGCAAGTGCAAAAGCGTACATGGAGTAAAATTAATTATATCCCAAAAGATACTTAATTATATATGTACTTGACTAAAACAGCAAGCTAGGAACCTTCAAAGCATGAGAAATAATAGTTTCAGTGTGAGAGCGCAAGATTGAATTCGTTTGCGTGAGCCTCATGCTCAATGTGTGAGATTTGATAGCACTGTCGGGTTTTTTTTGATAAACAAAGGTATTATGATGTGTTATACGTGCAACTTTGTTTTAGTCGAACAAGGTCAAATTTCCTGACACGGCTCCTCTGTGACGAAATTCTGACAGGCGACATAGGAATCTTGCAAAATGCCGACATGGCTGGTGGCGAATTTCAGATAGGGGACATAGGTAAACACACACATGGCATGATTATAGACTCATGGATTTAATCGTGAAAATTTCGATAGAGTAAAACTCTTGAGGCTTAAATATCTTCAATTGCAAAACAACAAATATTTGAGCAAATTTTGGAAATGGTTGGTGTCAATGTTTACCGTGATGGACTCCTTGATTTTTGAATACGCTGATTCAATGAATACTGTGTGTGAATAATTTATCGTGTGAATATTGTATGAATATCGTATGAATATCAAGTGTCAATGTGTTGCTTGTTTAGACTAAGTGTTAGGCACGTAGGTCGGATGAACACACAGGCTCGGTTGCTGAACTTTTTTTTTTTGGCAGGCCGAGTGAACAGTGAACTTGTTGGTTCGATGTGTAACACGGAACGGATGATCCACGAACTCTATGCAGTTTTCACAGTTCAATTCAATACACAAAATCAGAACACTTTCTAAATTGTCTTACCTTCTGTTTATTTCCTGAATACGTACATGTTGCTTTGAGCACTACACTGTCTACACAAGCTACTCCTTGCCAGAATTGCAGAATCTTTCGAAATTAGTTCCAGCTGTGACATGGAATTCATTGTCAATCAAATTTGTCGTTTCGCGTCAATAAAGAAAAAGGAACCCCGGGCAAACCTTACTGTGGCCTGCCACAGGCATCCCATGGAATAACTATATGGCCAGTGTCACAACCTTTTAATTATGTTACTAGATTCAGCCTGTAACGCATGTCAGGTTCAATGATATATCATTAACATTTTTTCACGCTTTAAGTGTTTGTTAGCTGATGCATGGAATGACATGCAATTCCTAAGACAATGTTGAAAAATTAACAATTAAATTATTCCAAGGGAGCTTTGATTCTTGGCCATGAATTCCATTTTGCCACTTTCACTCTCACAGGTGCTCAAAGATGTTGTTATTAGGATTGATTGAGATGTCAGAAGATGTTTATAGAAGGTACTTAAGAGCAGCTTCGCTTAAATATCAACTAGACTTGGAAATAGCGAAAAAATCGAATTTCTTCAAACTCGCCCAGAATGAAGCCCTACGGGCACTAGTTACAAAAATATTGTTTTAAGTTCGATAAATCAAAATCACGATCTATTTAGCTCTAAATAGACAAGAAAGGAAGTACAAATATGATGTGCAATCAATTTGTAATGAAGATTTTTACTTTTGAGTTTACGAGCCTCTGAATATGCCGCTCATTTTTGATGGATTTTGGCCGATTTGGGGCATCGAAATGAAAAAATTGTGGAAAAAATAATTTTTGATTTATCAAACTTAAAACAATATTTTTGTAACTAGTGCCCGTAGGGCTTCATTCTGGGTGAGTTTGAAGAAATTTGATTTTTTTCGCTATTTCCAAGTCTAGTTGATATTTAGACGAAGCTGCTCTTAAAACGGAAACAACAGAAAAAGGGAGGTAATGAGCCTAAAAAATTTTTTTTTAACTTATCCAAAAAACGCTGTCTCAGTTGGGTGAAGGGAAGCAAAACATTTTGGGGATGGTCGTAGTTTGTGACCCGGTTTCCCGAATGTCTATAATCCTGTTTGCACAATACAGACAGGTGCACTTGTTTGGTTAATGCATTAAAAGTAATATAAAACTGGCCGATTAGTGAACTTTGAATCTGGGTTGAAAAAGGCATAAGGCAAGAAATCCGCAGCCCAAACAATTATACTTTCATCTCAGAAAATCTGTACACCATCACACCTGTCTAAAATTAGCTTTAATTTCCACCGAAAATATCACGAAATTTTACACTCGGCATAGAAACTTGTTCGGTAAATTGTCACACGCAGAGCAAAGTGGCAGAAATTAGTTTGAGTAGTATAAGGGGAATTAACTAAATACCGTTTTGCATCAGGGGGGCTTATTGACCCGTTTGGCAGTGCCACACCCCACACCGAAATCCAACCAAAAAGTCGAACCAAGCCCCCCACCACCAACATAACGAGACCCACCCACACCAGGGCAACAAAACCTCGCAACGAACGAAACAAAGTTTGGGTTATAGGCAAAAGTTGCCGTGTGTTGGTGCGGGTGGTTGATGGTGGGTGTGGTATGTGTTCTTGTGGGTTGGTGGGTGTGGGGCGTGGCCCTGCCAAACGGGTCAATGCGCCCCCCTGATTGAAACAGTATTTAGTTAATTCCCCTTATACTACTCAAGACACATGAAATGCCACGCAGCGCAAAGCCGCACAAGCCGCGCAGCGCAAAGCCACACAAGCCGCACAGTGCAAAGCCAGACAAGCTGCGCAGCGCAAAGCCGCACAAGCCGCGCAGCGCAAAGCCAGACAAGCCGCGCAGCGCAAAGCCGCACACGCCGCGCAGTGCAAAGCGACGCAACAGGAAGGGCCTAAGAGGAGCCGAGGCTGGAAACCCTCGCGCGGCAGCAAAGGGTACTTGGCACGCGGTGTTGCGCGGTGACCGCTCGAAACGTTTTGCATCAGGGGGGCTTTGTTTGGCCGTTTGAAAGCACCACATGCCAGGCGCGAGCGCGAAACAAAAGCGGGGCGCAGCGCAAGGGGCGTAAGGGGCGGGAAGCGCGGACAGTTAGACAAAAGCGGCGTTTGAGATACCGAAAGGTGATGTCTTCGAGCATTCAAGAAATGCTGGAACGAGAGCTGGCGAAAATGGACCCGGCGGTATTGCATTATTTCGACGAGATTCTTGCAGAAAGCGCGCCAGCGGCGCAAAGGGTAGTCATGAATGTGCTGGACGATCCAATTCCAGAAGAAACGCAGGCGCTCCTGCAAAAGCCGCTGTGGCCGAAACCATTCCAGCCAAGAGCGCCTCCACGCCAAAGAAGGCGCAGAGGAGCGGAAGCGTTTCTGAGGGAGTACGACCCCTTGAGGGCGCAAACAGTTCGAACAGTGTCGGATTACCAGAGAGAGATCCAGGACTTGTACGACAACACAGACAAAGAGGGGGAAGAAGAGACAACAGGCCGGCGTTTCATAAGATGGTGCTTCATCAGGCGCCTGGGGAGAAACCTGACGGCGGAGTTCATGGCCAAGATACGGGCGAAAGTGAGCACGTCATTCTATCTGCGGCACGTTTTTGGGTACCAGCTGAGGCACATCGAGGACGGAACAGTAATCGTGTACTATTCAAACCCGAAGGGCTCGCAGTGGTTCAACAAGTTTGAAGACACGGAAACTTGGCTGAACACGCGGGAAGAGGAGCGCCTGGACAACGAAAGAGTTTCAAGGCCAAACACGAAGTGGGCCTTCGAAGCGTTCTTCAACGTAGACGTGAAAGTTGTGCTGGACAGGGAGCCGTTGGTGGGAACAGGGCGTCTGCCAGACTGGCTGCGGAACCTTGCGCATACCCGGGAGATGGTGGCGTTGGACGTGTACAGAGACAACCTGTGCCTATGGCGGTGCCTGGCAGTGCACGGACAGGCGCGGAGAGACCATTGCACAAGAGAAGCGAAAGCCCTGGCGAAGAGTTTCTATGAACTCAAGAAGATTCCAGCAAATTTCAGAAAAACGTCACTGGACGAGCTGGACAAGGTAGAAAGGCACCTGATTGAGGGCAAGCCCGTGAAAGATTAGCAGGGATTTCGAGTCTACGAGCCAGAGCGTTTGGAAGACGGCCAAGTGGTCTGGCACCTGAGAACAAACCCGAACCTGAGGATAAAAAAGCTCGTGACGATAGGCGTCTACGAAGGGCACGCTTTTCTGATAAAAGACATTGTAAAGCTGGCGAAAACTTTCGCATGCACGCACTGCGGCCAGAGATTCACGCAATCGTGTAATCTGCAACACCACCACGAAACGTGCAGCGTGGGAGAAACGTTTATCTGGTGCCCGGGGGCAAAAGTAGAAGCTCTCCAGACGGCCTATGAGAAAGCTATGTACCAGAGGGGCCCAGTGTCGAAACAAGCGGTGCTGTGGCTGGAACGGGAAGCGAAGCGCCGAGGAATCCACATCCACCACGCAATGTGCGGGCACAGAGGCGAGAGATGGTTGGAGAGAGCCAGCGAGGGCAGAAAAATGAAAGCGTCGTCTGTGGACAGCTACCACCCCGAAACGAAGACGGTGTTCCAGTACCACAGCTGTCTCTACCACGGATGCCGTAGATGTTTCCCACATCGCGAGCAGGTCCTGGCAGGCGGCAAAAAAACAGCGGAGGAGCTGCACGAAGAGACGGTGAACAGGACAGCCTCGCTGCGGATAAAAGGCTACAAAGTAATCGAGGCGTGGACGTGTGAAGTGGGAACCCTGAAAGGGGAACTGCCGAAGAAGCAAACGCGGACATACCCGCACGCGATCTTTTATGATTTTGAAGCGTATGGAGACGGGAACCAGCGGAAAGAGCCGACAGGGGCGTTGACGATAGAAAGCGCGCACGTGCCGATCTCAGTGAGCATAGGCGACACGCTGGAAAGAGAGCCGACGCACATCTGCGAAAGAAACCCAGCGGAGCTGATAAGCAAGTTCGTGAAAGAGCTGGAGAGGCGCGAGAGAAAGATCGGGGAGCGGGTGAGAGAAGAGTTTTTGCCAAAAGACCTGCACCTGCTCCCGAAAGCCCAGCAAGAAAAAATGTGCGAATGGTGCAACCAAGTCCCAGTGGTTGGCTTCAATTCGGGAGCGTATGACTTAAACCTGATAAAAAGCCATTTTGCGGGCGCCGTGTCTTCAGAAAACCAAAAAGTGCGGGTGGCGAAGAAGGGGAACAAAACAATGTTCCTGCTGACCAGCCGGGCACGCTTCCTGGACATCATGAATTATCTGGGGCCGGGCACGAGCTACGAAAAATGGGTCAAAGCGTACAGAAGCGAGGCCACGAAATCCTGCTTCCCGTACGAATGGTTGGACGGGCCGGAAAAGCTTGACTACCCAGGTCTCCTGAAATACGAGGCGTGGTATTCGAAGCTGAAAGGGGGGTACGTTCTGACGAGAGAGGAGTGGGAAGTGTCAGCAGGTGTTCAAAGAAAAGGGGATGCGGACCTTCGCAGACTGGCTGCGTTATTACAACAACCTGGATGTGGGCCCAGGGCTTGAAGCTCTGGAAAAGATGAAAAGCTTCTACACAGAGCGCGGAATAGACATCCTGAAAGACGCGGTGAGCCTGCCGGGGGTGAGTTTGCATTATGTGCTGCGGGGGGCAATAGAGCGCGGGGAAGACCTGTGGAGCCCAGACAGAGAAGGCTACGGAATGCTGAAACGGGCGGTTGTTGGCGGGCCGAGCCTGGTTTTCACGCGGTACCACGAAGCGGGCGTGACGCGGATAAGGGGGCAAAGTCTGTGCAAAAAGATCGTGGGTTACGACGCGAACGCGCTCTATCTGTCCACAATGCTGAGAGAAATGCCATGCAGAAGGGGGCGGGTGAAGAATTACATCGAGGCCCGCCTAGCAGAAGCGGCAGAAGTTTTGGTGGAACAGCTGAAACGCGGAGAATGGTCCGGGTTCGCAGAAGTGGACATAGAGATCCCAAAACCCCTGAGGCCAAAGTTCGCCGAGATGTGCCCTTTCTTTGAAAACCGGACGATCCCGGCGGAAGCGGTGCCGGAGCACATGCAGGAAATTTTTGGTCAAAACGGGCAGAAAGTGTGGAGACGGAAAAAAGCTTGTGGGTGCGTTGTCAGCCGAACGGATTCTGGTGTACGCGCCTCTGCTGCGGTGGTACGTAGATCACGGGGCAGTTGTGACAAGGGTGTACAGAACAATCGACTACAACCCAGGCAAACCGTTCACGTGGTTCGTGGAGCAGGTGACTGAGGCGAGGCGGACAGGCGACATAGACAAAAGCAAGGCGCTGCTGCCAGAAGTGTTTAAACTGCTGGGAAACAGCGCCTACGGGAAGTTCATCGAAGCACTGGAGAGGCAAACGAACGTGATATACACGAAAGATGAGAAGATCGTCGACAGAGTGCTGCGGAGCGCATATTTCGATGACCTCGAAGAGACTGGGGAGGCCTACGAGCTGGAAAGTCACAAGCCTCGGGTCACAATCAGGCGGCCGTTCCAGATAGGAATCGCGGTCTACCAGCTGCCGAAGCTGCGGATCCTAGAATTTTACTACGACTTTGTGGACAAGTACGTGGACAGAAGAGATTTCGAGCTCATCCAGATGGACACAGACAGCAGCTACATGGCGATCTCGAAAGACAGACTCGAGGACGTCGTGAGGCCTGAGCTGAAAGCCGAATTTGAAGCAGAAAAAAGGGAATGGCTCGCTTGGGACAAGTGGAGCGGCCGGATGCCAGGCCTCTTCAAACAAGAGTTCGAGGGCAGCCGGATGATCGCACTCTGCTCGAAGTGTTATTTCGCCGACGAAGGGGAGGTGGGCGAAAAACAGAAGTTCAGCACGAAGGGGATGTCGAAAACGCAGAATGAACTGACCTGGCAGTGGTTCAGGAAAGCGCTAGAAGGGAGCAGGGACATGGCCACAAACAGAGGTTTCAGGATGCGGGATGGACAGATGGTCACATACGACCAGGCCAAGCTGGGGCTGAGCGCGTATTATGACAAGCGGTGGGTGCTGCCAGACGGGGAACACACAGCAGCACTCGAATATCACATTTAGTTGGCGTCAGCGGGAGGCAGGGAAGTGTTCGGAGGAACAAGGAGCAGCTCTTCGCGGACGAACCCAAGCTGGGGGCCATCGCGCAGAAAGTAAAGAACGGGCTGCTCGGGTTTGATGAAAGCGTGGGCAATCTTGAAAACTTTCAAAGACCAGATTGGGTCTGTGGCTTGTCGCACGCCCCCTTCAAGCTCGCCGGGCTGGTAGAGATAACGAACTTGCACAAGAGAGGGGAGGATTTTTTCGCTTTTTCCGACAGGCCTCGTGTAAGGTGTCGACGGCCTTGCGTAAACAGATTTCTCTTTGATGGCGACGGCGGGTTTCTTGCCGATAAGGCTTCTGACCTCGTTGTTCACAGCCGAAACAACTTCAGGAAGTCTTTTCACCCAGGCAGTGGACCGCTTGCCCTCAGGGTCAAGCATCTCTTCGGCGTACTGGTGCCCGAACAAGCGCTCAGCCAGAGTGCGGTTGAAACGTTCGACAATGGCCTGGTCGCGGTGAATGTTAATGCGCCCACGCCGGATAAAGGTTCGGTGCTTGTCCATCTCTTTGGTGACGGCGCCCATGAATTCACGCCCGGGGTCAACCTGCAGCATTTCGGGCCATTCGAGAGGTGAGCGCTTGTAAAACGTCTGAAAGGCGAGGGCGACCTCATGAGAATTTTTCGAAGTCAGGGGTTTGGCCTCTTTGAAGTGGCTGGCAACGTCGACAACGGTCAGCGCGTATTTGAAAACTTTGCGGCCACGAGGGAGCTTGTTGTGCGGCAGAAAAAGAAGGTCAGCCTGATGGACCCTGTTGGGCGTGGGAACGTTGAATTTCGGCCGAAGAATCCGCTTCGGTGCAGGGAGGTAGATCTGCCAGAGCGCTTGCCTTATCAGCCACTTTTTTGCGGCTTCTTCAGGTACCTTGGCGGCTTCGGCCAATTTTTTGATCGCGGCAATGCCTTTCCAGTAACCCCCGGGGCTGTAGTAAATTTTCGTGAGTTTGGCGTCCATATAAGTAAGGCGTAAAAAAGTTTAAAGGAACCGGAAGGCCGCGTAGCCCAGAGCGAGCGCCCCGGCGCCCATGAACGCGAGTTCGCCGTTTTTCTGCTGCTCGCTTGGCTGAGAGAAATCTGAGAACTTCGGCTCCTTGGGGGGCACCATCTGTTCGTCAGGATGCGCCTGGCTGTAGAGTTTGACGGCATAGTCCGTGTTGGTCATGTTCTGCTTGTCCTGCTCCTTTGTTTGCATGTTGGTCGCGATCCAGTCGAGAAGCTGTGTTCGCTCGCACGTGTATTTGGCGTAAGCGGCTTGATAATCTTTGAGAGCCTTGTCGTGACGCTTTTTTTCTTCAAGCGCGGCTTTGCTGCCCCCGCCTAGTGCCCTCGCCAGATAATTGCCGCCGGTAAAAGCTGTGGCGTTCAACACAGCCCCGCCAATCATGATAGCGACGCTCACCATGGTATAAATTATCGGAAGATTTTTTCAAATGCTGGCGGGGAGGATTTTCTGGTCTTCAAGGTACCCTTTTAGTGCAATGCTGCCCGCCACGACGCCGGTGAACTTCACGTAATTCATAAAGCTGCTGCTGGGATCGGAAGTGAAATTCTCTTTCACAACCTTTTTCGCGGCCCAGCCGATGCCCGCGGCTAATCCAGTGATAGTTGGGGCATCAATGACGGTCTTGGCAAGCTTGTTGTCTGACATGGTGCGCTTGATATAAGGACAGCGAAAGTTTAAAACAAAATTAATTGGGGCCCTGTCTTTCAGCTTCTTCCGCGAATTCTCCCTCTTCAACAAACATTTCATTGGTAAGACGGCTCACCATCTCCCAAGCCCTGATGGTAAAATTGGTCCAAAAAAGCGCAGCCCCTCTGATTGCTGCTGTATAGATGAGAACCTGCGTAATGCTTGGGATCACCATCGTGAGATATGAATCATGCGCAAACATTTAAATCATTTTTTTTAAACCTCTTGGCCGTGCATTGCAAGCAGGTTTTGGCTCGACACTCGCAGGCTCAGGAGCGGGCTCCGGCGCGGGCTTCGGCATTTTCAATTTCTCTAACACAGGCTTGGCCATTGCCATGAGCTCTTCACGCTTGTAATAGATCCCGAGAAGGGAAACTCCAACGCCGCCAATAGCGATCCATTGGTTGGCGCTGAGGCTGCCGCTATTTTGGGCTTTTTTCTTTTGTATCCGAGGCTGGCTCAGGGGGATCTGTGGCAGCTTTCGCCTTATTTTCCTGAAGAGCCGTATAAGCCTCGGCATCTTTCTTCTGTTTCTCCCGTGCTTGGCACGTTTTTTCAGATGTCGCTTTACCAGCGGCCACACGATTGGGGTTTTTCTTGCGCTGCGTGTTTGCAGTCCGACTCATCGCTTGCTGTGTGATATTGGCGGCAGGCGCTGCCTTGGTCTCTACCTGAGGCGCGGTGACGGCGGTCTCAGTGACAGCGGCAGGCGTGCTCTCGGATTGTTCGGTTGACATTGAAGCGAACCGTATTATGAGCAAATGAAAAAAGTTCAATTGTTAAAAATTCTCAGCAAGACCTCCGCCTTTGTTGATGGATGGTGACCATTTATTCTGCAGTTGCTGAGCCGGGTACTTCATCAAAGGCCTCAAAACGCTCAAACGGATTGATATTTTCATCATGAGAAGGGTGGGTCTGCACGGGCGACTGTGGACTAAAATCAATGTGTTTCGTGGTGATCAACAACACGTTGGCCGCGGCAAGAAACCTGCTGCACTTCAAAGCCAGGTTGCCGGCCAGATTTGAGAGCTCTTTGTTCAAGATGTAGTCGGCTCTCGGCTCTTTTTGGTAAGCCTCGATGTCTTTCATTTTGACGGTCATTCCGACCGCTTTGGTTGCAAGAAAAATGAAGCTGCCGATCAGGTTTGCCGTTGTCTTTGAGCCCACGTACGCCACGTAGCGTTTGGTGTATTTCTCAACCTCTTTGTCGCTCAGGCGCTTCACCTCCTCGTGGGTCAGCTGGACTCCGATGGCCTTTTTGGCTTTACCTGTGGACACCACCACGGCCAGCTGCTCGCGAAGAGCAGGAATGTCGGGCGCAGTTGGAACAAGACCGCCTCCTGGGCCACTCGCCAGAGCGGGCTGCGTTTCAAGAAGATTCATCACATCCTGCAACGCGTCTTCTGCAGACATGGCGCGAGGCTATCCACAGCGCGCATTTTTTATTCAAATAACTTGACCCCGTAGGAGTGGCGAAGCGCAAACACTAGATAAGAGAACTTGCGCTCTTTCAGCTTTGAAAGCAAGCCTCTGTACTCATCCGGGTGGAGCTCGCCAGCGTAATCTTTGAAGACAGCTTTCGTTGTCCTGGCCGAGGGGGTGTGAAAGAGGATGATCGCCGCCACATTCTCCCGGAAGCAAGCCGTTATTCCGGTGAACTTCTGGGTCAGCGCCCACACGCTGATGCCCATGTGCCGTGCGGAAAAGGCGAGATTCACCAGCTCGCCTGTGCACCCTTTGACATCTTTGGAGGCCGCGCAGTTGTCGAGAATTATGAGCGTGTTGGTGCCCTCGGAAAGCCATCTCACGAGCTTCAACCACCTTTCCACGTCGTGTGCGCGCAGACTATCACATCCATTCTTTGATCGTTTTCGCCAAGCCGGTGATAGGTCTTGTTGTGCGTGAACGTCGGGCAGATGAGCACGATGTAGTCGAACTTCCTGCGGAAAGGGCCGTAGAGCTGGTCCACAATGAACCTCAATTTGCCTGAATTGATCGGCCCCACGATGAGAGCGTTGCAGGGGATTTCGCTTGGGTCCATGTTCTATTCAATTCTGTACAGATTCCAGCTGTTTTTCCATAATGTTGAACTGCGAGTCGGCGATGACGAATACCTGGGAGTTCACGTTGCCTGAGCCTTCGGCTTTCCTCTCGATTTCCAGCTGGACCCCGTCCGTACTGTTCACAATGCGCTTGCCACTTCCATGAATGTCTTGGTCCGCCATGGAGCGCATATCAATCAGAAGCCCGAAATTGTCTCCGGTGTAAAACTTTGTCACATCCATGTGCTCGGTTTTATTTTTTTCCTTCACGAAGAAGCGTTGGGCCTCTTCCCACATGTCCTTGCCTTCGACGCCGTTGTTGTAAATCATGTTGGGCGAGCCGTTTATCGTAACGCTGACTTTCGTCAGATCCGGGAAGACGTATTTTTCTGAATCTCTGGCGCCATCAGCGTACGGCTCAATGAACAGCAGCAGGATGGCTTTTAACGACCTTTTTTGGGCATCGATTTTGATGTTCTTCCGCATGTCGGTGTCTCTTTTGAAGGCCACCACTTTGGAACGCATCACGTGGTCATAGGCGAACTGTTTTCCGCTCGAGTAAACGCTATGCGCCTCGTCAGCCAGAGTCTTGCTGCGGATCATATCGTACTCGAGCATGATGGTTGTCAGCTTGTATTTCAGCTGGGTTGTGTCTGAGCCCCTGACCACATGCGCAGCATCAGCCAGGGTTATTTCGAAAACGAGGTCTTTCTACAGCGCCTGGGGATAGAAAACGCCATGGTTGGTCAATATCTGATGGTCCAGCCTGATCCGGTACTTGCTCCCGTACACCTCGTTCAGCTTGTTTTCAGCGTCGACGCCCGAAGTTTCCTTGTCTCCCGTGCCTGAGCGGATCTTGCATTGATCCTCGCTCTGAATCCCTTCGAGGATCCTGTTGTCTCTTTCTTCCTGCGAAAGGAAAAGGTCTTCAAAGATTTTGTAGATGCCGTAGCTGACCGTGTCTTGCAGGGTTTCGCCTCGAAACGTTACGTGCAGCTTCTCAACAAGCGCCCACGTGACGTTCTGGACAAGGTAGTTGTTGGCCTGCCCTCCAGAAAGGTCGATGTTGAAGACAAGCGCTAGCGAGCCCGGCACCAGAACCTCGTTCACGTTCAGCTTCGGCACGTAAACGTACAGAGTTTCGCCGGGGTTGGCTTCAGTGCACGAAAACGTTATCCTCTTCAACGCGTGCTCGGCCTGCATGCCGTGCAAGGTTTTTTTCGTGTATGTCGCATGAAGGTTGTCTGGAACTCACATTGTATATGCGCTGGCGATTATTTCTAATTTGAAAAATAGTAGGCTTCACATATATCACGATGTCGGCGGAAGGTGAAGGAACAAGCTTTGAAAACCCTGCTTATGACCCAGACGGTTTGGGTGACGATGATGATGATGAAGGCGGAGATGCCAACGAAATGACTCCTTTTCTCCCAGGAGAGTCGTCAACGCCATATGGGCAACAAGAAAAAATTCCCATGCAGGCAATGCAGCGCGAAAAAAGCGGGCTGCCTGCAACTGCTTATGCAGAAACCTGTTTCACCGGGGCTCAGACCCTGAGTGAACAAGCGTGGGTTGCTGCAAAAGGTTTGTACCCGAACATGAGCTCAAGCGAGCTTGAGGTTTCATACAGCTCGAAGGGGAAGCACCAAGTCAAAATGTTCAGAGCTGGCAAAAAAACGTATGACCTGTTTACCAAAAACAGGAGAATGGGGAGAGATCAGATCAATCAAAACCTTTCAAAAGAAATAAAAGCCGCTCTCGGGCCAAAAGCTGAAGACATCATTGTTGAAGACTGCGACACCATCAGAGAACAGCGCCAAAGACTGACAGATGCAGAGATCCAACTTCAACAGGTGGAAACGCTCTCTTCGCAAAGAGAGGAAGAAAAGAAAGCAGTGGAAGCCCTTAGGCGAAAAATCGTGCAAACTGATGATCAGATTGATGCACTTCAGGATAAATATGGTTCGAATCTTGAAAGTGAAGCAGAGCTGCGAAGGCTCAAACAACGGAAAAAGAACTATCAAACCGATCTTGAATGCAGGAAAAAAGCGTTGGACTCGCTCACAAAAAAAGCAATGGCCATAGAAAAGGAACAAGCCAAGGCTGACAGACTCAGGGCCAGCATCGCGGCAAAAGAAAGTGAAACAAACGCCATGGAAGAAAGGCTCAACCAAACCAAACCGTTGGACGACCTGAAAGAGCAGGAAAGCGAGCTGCAGCGCCAAAACGTGGAAGACCAGGCGATCATCCAAGATGAGAATGCCTCGCCCCCCGAAAAAGAAGCCGCAGAAGGCAGAGTTGCTGAAAGAAACGAGGAGATCGCCCGTTTGCAGACTCAGATCGCGGAAAGGGAAAGGGGGCAGCCTCTCTTGGAAAGGGTCAAGGAGATCTTAAAAAAATATGGCGTGACGTTGACTGCCATTCTTCTCGCCGCCGGGACCACAATCGGCGCTGTCATCGGGGTCCTCACCAGAGGTTTGAAAGCCACCGGCAAAGCTTTGGGGAACGGCCTCAAAGAGATTGCCGTGAAACTCGGCTCTATGCTGCCCGGGGTGATTGGCTCGATCCTGAGCTTCCTGTTCAAAGCCACCGGCCAAGTCTTCGGGTTTCTGGCCGAGCACACCTGGCTGCTCATTCTTGCCGCAGTGGCTTTTCTGTTCCAAAAATATTTTGAGAAGCGCCGTTAGCCTGAAACCATCAACAGAAATGCCGCAACTCCCACAAGGCCGACAATCAACACCGTTTTGTTGATTTCGTGTTGCGGGGTTTTGTCTGCAGCCTCTGGCTCCGGCGGAAGTGCTTGTTCCTTTTCAGGTGGCGGCGAAGCTTGTCTGTTGGGCCAAACCACGTGCCCGGATTCGGCTGTTGCGGCTTTGTGGATCGGGTTGGACGGGTGGCTGTTGGGCGGGTTGATTTTTGACGGCCTGCCTGCCATGTGTTTGAGCCCAGCTTTTTTTGTTTCCGGGTTTACCTTGTTATTCACCCCAAGTCTCATTCCCGAGACCGCCTGTTTCAGCTTGTTGTTGTAACCGATCGTGCTTGCGGTGTTGATTATCATTTGCGCGGGCATCAGCCAGGCCATGGGGGCAACACCCAGATTGAGCCTGACCTTCGCTTGGTCCACCGCAAGCTGGTACCTTTGCACGCTCGTGGCCAAGTCTGGCTGTCTGATCGCGCTTTCCATCAGCACCAACAACTTGCTTTGGGCTTCTCTCGCCCAACCGCCCGCACCGAGAATGCTGCTGCGGACGTTGACTTGCGTGCCAAGGACGCAGTAAACGAAAGCCTCAATTGACTGGTTGATTCTCGACAAGCTCGCCTGCGTCAAACCGTTTGCGGTGTTAGGTGCAAACCAGTCGAACTGCCGATCTCCAAAAACATCGGGCCGTATAAACTCAATAAGGTCACCCTTATCCAGTTTTCCACCTTCGTCGGTGAACTTGTTCCAATCAGGATACTTATAACCCGTTTTTGTTGGCGCTTCTCCCCAAGGCTTAACGTACAACACCCCCAAACCACTATTTGCGCCCGAAGTTAACCTAATGTCGCTTGATGCGTCTATGCCGAACTTGCCGCATATCCTTTTGTACGAAGCGACGTCGTAATGGTTTTTCATTTGGTCGAACGTCGGGTCTCCCGGCAAAGCGCTTATGCTCTGAACACCTCCTAGCGGGAACAGAATTCGCCTGACCGTGAAATACACGTGGAATTTGTAGAAAGCTCTTACCTGCGGGGGGAGATTCATCCCGCTGTCGAAGATTTCGCGAGACACTCCGCACCCCTGTGTCGCGCAGAAAGCCGCGAAGTTGAGCTGCTGCGGCCAATATTTCATGTCTGGCCCTCCTTGCCAGTGTTTTGATTCAGTTGCAGTCGTGTGTTTGAGTTTTGTGTCTTGAAATGTTTCTCTTAATTTGGTTGTGAAATATTGGTCAGGCGTGACGTAGATTTGTATCAGGGCGTCAAATATTTTCTTGAAGCTTGGCACTTTGCCGTCGAAAGGTACGGCAGGGATGGGCAAGGAAATTTTTGAGCCAAGCGGCGCCAGTTGGTAAGGAAAACCCCCGCTGTCTCCCAAACCAAGCGCTTCTTTCATTTCCGCGCTCAAATACCACCTGTCTGAACCAAAGACACTTTGAAACGAGTCTTCGCTTTCTTTGAAAAACACCTCTGCGGTCACGTTCTTTTTCTTGTCGATCGTTGCTTGTGAGATGAACCGGCTTTTGTCCGCTTTGGGGAAGCGGTTTAAAAAGCTTGTCCACACCTTTTTCTTCGCCGCCTCCGCTTTTTTTAACACAGGACCGTTGCACACGTTCGCCACGTATTTTGAACATAATTTATTTGTTGAATATAAAAATGGTTGTTCTCACTCTTGTCACGCAACAGAACGGCGAGACCATCTCTTTTGAAGAACCGCTCCTGGGAGCAAGCTATGCCAGACTTTTGAGTTGTTCTTTTTTCAACTCGTGGCATAATCTGAGTTGTGTTGGCAGAATGTTTTTCAAAGGAACCGACAACGTGGTTGCATCGTTGCCTCAAGGGCATTACAATGTCGAGAGCATTGTAAAAGAACTGCAATCCAGTTTTGAATATCACAAGAAAAAGGGGAAATTGGTCTTGGAAACGAATAACCCCAATTCTGTTCTTAAAATTACAACCATCGCTGCCAATTTAGGCAACACTAATCAAGCGAAAGAAGTTTCCGTTCATTACAGTTTGGCCAATTTTCTTGGAATCGGGAGAACAATGAGGAAAGAAGAATATATCAAAAAGCTTAACAGCCCGAGTTGCTACTTTATCCACTGCGATCTCATCAACTCGACAAAAAACTTTTTGAATGGAAAGAGGTCAGACCTTCTTGCCAAGGTTGACGTCAGAGGAAAGCCTTATGAAAAAGTCAGCTATAACATCGACTCACCGCAAAACGTTTTCATGACGCTTCTACAGACAAGTTCATTAACAGCATTACCTTAAAAGTGAAGGATGAAAATGGCGAACACTTTGATTTCAAAGGCCTGCCGCTTCTTTTTGAATTAGAGTTAAATTAAATTTCTTTATATATGCAATGTCTTTGGCAAATCTGTTGCCACCAAGCGCGCCACCTGCCAAGCCACTATATCCGGTGGTGGTGGCAGAGCCTTCTCAAAATTTCTGCTTGCAGAAGCTCAATGAGATTTCCAACACATTGGCCGGCGAGGTCCACCACTATCGCCTCGTCGCGAAAAAATACAAATGCGCCAGAAAGTTCGTTAATTGGGGCGCCGCTGGCTCCAGCATTCTCTCGGCAGCGTTTTCCAGCGCAAGTTTTGGCTCCGCTCTGTCTGTGGTTGGCTTGCCCGCTGCCGTTCCTCTTGGCGGCGCTGGTGGGTGCTTCGCTCTCGTTTCGTCTGCGTTGATTCTCACCGGCAAAAAGCTCGACTCGAAGATCAAGTAGCACCAGGAGATCACCACCCTCGCCGTTGCCAAGCGCGACACCATGAACAGGCTTCTCTCCAATGCTCTGAACAACAACGAGGTCTCTTCCCACGAGTTCGACACTATCCTTTCCGAGTTTCAGCAATACAACTTTCTGAAAGATCAAGTCTGCGCTCGGATGCTTCACCAACCTTCGACCAGGAAGCTTCCCGACGTTGATGTCCAAAAACTTGAGAAAGACATCCGTGCCAGGCTCGAAAACTAGATGATAAAAAAAATCACGAATCCTCCGCTTCGAACTGAGTTTTAGAAACAGACGCTTTTCTTTGCATGTTGTCCGCGCATGATTGTCTGCTTCCACTTGTTCACGTTTCTCGCCCGCGAGTGTTTCACTCCTGGCTGGCAGAAAGAGGTTCGCGACATTTCGCGCCAAGTCGTTGCTGCCATGGTTGAGGCTGAGCTTGCTTCAGCTCTTCCCCGTTGAACGCTTGCACTTTTTTGGTATTCCCTATGGATCCCGCGCAAGCTTCCTTTGCTGACTCACCTCCTCTGGACAAGCCAGTCTGGCCTTCGCTCAATGACTTCTAAGAGCCTGAAGAAACCCTTCGTTGGCACGATGTTGGGCTCGGCACGTACCGCGTTCTTGCTTTGTACGACCATGGACGCAATAAGTACGGGCCTTCTGCTGTGCTCAAGCTCCAGAAAGAAGACGGTTCGTCCTTTTTGGTCTGGGTGCCGTCTTCGCTCTTTTATGCCATGGAGAAGCGCCGCAAAACCAACTTCATCTTGAATCTTGGCGCCAAGCTGTCCCCCGAGACTGGCAATGTCTTCTTCGATTTCAAACTTTGTTGAAGGTTCTGCCTGGCCGCCGCAAAAAAAATCTTTTTCACCCCCACCCCCTTTTTTTGCGCCTGTCTCACCCTCGACCCAATATTTTTTCTGTTATCTCGAACAGGATCGAGTCTACTGCGACTTTCCTGTTCAGGTCTTGTATGTCTTCCTCGTGTAACCCCCAAACGGGGTCTTTTTCGATCTTTTCTGCAAGTTTTTTCCTGCCAGCCTCCTCGAACTCTTTAAGCGCTGTTTGAATCTTCGCTTGCGCCTTCGCCCACTCTTTTCTAAGCGCAGAAGACATCTCGCTTCGACACTCTCTTCCCCGCTTTTGTCTAATTGGGCGCCCCGCGAACTATTCGCGAATGGGTGAGAGTGCGGGTGAAGGTGTGGGGTGTGGTGGGGGAGTCTGTTTATGGGCTCGTATAACCTCTCGTAACGAGTTTATAAGCCTGCTATGATCAGGTTCTGCTCCTGATGGCCCGTTTGCCTGAAAACACTTCTGAATATTTGCACCAAAGACCGTTTTGCCCTTGTTTTTTGCAAAAACAGAGCACTCTGAACAGCCGCTTGATTTTGGGCCATGAGAGAGGTGGATAACAACCGGTGGGAAACTATAGTTGTCGTCGTCGGCTGCTCCAAACCCAACAAAGTCGGTAAATTTGGCTTCTGAAATGTGGTCTGCAAGCACACACTGAAACCGGCGACCACGCCGCAAATTGGCGGCCAAATGCGTTTTCAAGCACCAACACAAGCAATGCCGCACCGTCGCCGCCGCCCCCAAAATAATACTTGATGCGGTAAGGTCCGCAGGCCAGATTTCTAAATGGGACGATGGGTGGGCTGTGATGTGCGAAATCGTAGTCTTCAACCGTGATATCCCACGACCACTGGTGGCGATGATGCCATCACGTACAACAAAGCCCCTTCTTTCCAATTTAAAATTTGGTTGCCGCCCAAAGCCTGCCCCGCTTTTGTTTCGCGCTTGCGCCTGGCGTGTGGTGCTGTCAAACGGCCAAATAAAACCCCCCTGATGCAAAACGTTTCGAGCGGTCACCGCGCAACACCGCGCGCCAAGTACCCTGCGCTACCGCACGAGGGTTTCCAGCCTCAGCTCCTCTTAGGCCCTTCCTGTTGCATCACTTTGCGCTGCGCGGCTTGTCTGGCTTTGCGCTGCACGGCTTGTGCGGCTTTGCGCTGCACGGCTTGTCTGGCTTTGCGCTGCACGGCTTGTGTGGCTTTGCGCTGCGTGGCGTTTCATGTGTCTTGAGTAGTATAAGGGGAATTAACTAAATACTGTTTCAATCAGGGGGGCGCATTGACCCGTTTGGCAGGGCCACACCCCACACCCACCAACTCACCAGAACACATACCACACCCACCATCAACCACCCGCACCAACACACGGCAACTTTTGCCTATAACCCAAACTTTGTTTCGTTTGTTGGGAGGTTTTGTTGCCCTGGTGTGGGTGGGTCTCGTTATGTTGGTGGTGGGGGGCTTGGTTCGACTTTTTGGTTGGATTTCGGTGTGGGGTGTGGCACTGCCAAACGGGTCAATAAGCCCCCCTGATGCAAAACGGTATTTAGTTAATTCCCCTTATACTACTGTTTGCTCTATACAATAATCACTTAAATTCCTGATGTTTTAAAAGAAACAGATGTTTTGAATGCTAGAACCAAAAATTTCTTTTTCAGGGGGGGAGGAGTGGATGGACCTTACTCCAGGTTCGCCTTGGTGTTTAATAGCGATCTTGCTCAGAAAAGAAACAGCTCAATAATTATGTGCTGATTATTTTCCTCAGTATTAGACTATTACTCATTTCCTGAATCTGAAAAGAATGCTATTTCAAGAGTTTCTAATCTACTGAAATGTCCCCCCTCTGTCATTACAATACGTGACGCTCTTGGCATAGAAAAAGAGAAGTGAAATTGACAACTCTTGACAAAGGGATCTATTTTTGGCGTAATTGAACAATCCATCTTATAAGCATCATGGCCAGCAAGGCGTGTTCATTTCTTACCATTGTTGGCGGTCATTGCGGTTCCGATACGAAAGATATCAATCACTGCCAGACTCAGTAGAAATGGGTCTTTGCTTTGCTGTAGTCGAGATATTTCAAGACACAAGTCTACCCAAGTCAAATTAAAGATTTTTGGAAAAAGTGTAGCTGCTGTCCACCATGAAATACTTTCTCACTTTGTAATGTGATAATTGTATCATGTGAAGAATTTTTGTATTTATCTATTAAGCAAAATGATGGCACGGTCACTCTGGGATTGCAAAATACAAGTAACATAGAAAGGGTACAGTAAACTGCCATTGACAAGCTCCACTCCCTTCACCCTAAAAAAGCTCCCGAGCAAAGGCCCATTTTAATATGAACGAAATGATGTTCCAGTTATATTAAAGCCCTTAACGACATTAACCAAGAGATTATGATCTTGTATAAACTTACGTCCACACATCATAATAGCCGGGGATAATAGCTGCCATTGAAATAGCCAGCGTCAGGGGATACAACACATCAAATCCAACTTTTTTAATCTGAGTTTCCTGAGTGGCCGCAAATTGTAGGGATAGATGAAATAAAATTTGTTTTGGTACTAGAATGCATTTCCTGATCTTGAAAATTTCATTTCCATCGGTGTGCTTCATGTGTGTTAACAATAGAGCTGCCCAGAAGCCTGAGCGTCACGGACTGACGTTACCGTGACTTTAAGTCGTGACCCTTGACCAAATGGACTACGTTACTTTCCTTAACAAGATCTGGACCTCAGCATAAAATGGAGAATAGCCGGACAGCATGTAAAAGTAAGTCATCCATGTTAAAGTGTGAAGCAGAGTTAGTGCAACAATTTCTTCAAAACCTGCGTGTTTCACTTACGTGTCAAGTGTCGGGAATATGCTAATTAGTTCAAACTTTAGTGAAACTACTCAATTTTTGAAGGTGTTTTATAAAGCGCTCGCATAAAACCCCAGACTAATTTTTAAATGATGTATAAGGAGAACATTTAGACACATTATAACCAAAAAACAAGCCCGATTGAACAATGGCCACAAATCGAATTGTTGGTTTGTAATTATGAGGTGAAACTCGATTTGCCGGGACTGTGGTGAAACCTTATCAAAGAATGTGTTTTGTCGTAGCAAGGAGCATGACCTAGAACCAACAAGTACAGTAGGCATAAATAAAGTGTCAAATACTCCTCCTTTCAAATTAGTTCCATTCTTCGCAATGATATAGGCTTTACTACTTACATAAAGACATTTATGCCATGCCAGTTTATGCTAATTATTCTGCTATTTTTCACCAATGAGAGTGTTAAAATCAATTTTCTCAAATAATTCGAAAATCCACCCGCATTTTGATAAAGTAACCCCCAAAACCTTTGAAAACTCGTTAATACCTCGTTACAAATTGAAAATTAAGATTGGTTTCATTTTTGACCATGGTCGCGATTTTTGCATTTTGCTCAATTTTTCTGTGCATTTGTTCTTAATTTGTTTTAAAATAATGAAATCAAAAGCTTGAAGCGATGCACTGACTACGAAACACAATGCATTGGCAGTGATCCACAACGGTTCGACGAAACACAATGCGCTGACAGCGATCCACAATGGGTTGAACTCATGCACAATGTGTTGACAATGAAATGCACTGCATTTATAACGCATTAACCATGAGTTGTAAGGGAAAACACATTTGTGTTGACTTTTCTTATGGCAGGTTTTCACAAATAGGGTCACAAATTATCAATTTTATTGATTTTTATTGACTTTTATTGACTATCAAAATTATCAATTTGTTATGCCCTAATGTACACTAACTCTTATACTTATAACACACATTGTTCATAATAAAGTAAAAGGTCCAGAGAAGGTGTTTTTCTGGTCAGCCTGTAATAATTTACTGCTTTTCTGTATTTCAAGCTGCTGAATACCTGTGCTCCATTTCCACATTGTTTTGCAATATCATACAATGTTTATTGACACTCGGTAATTATCGGCTTTTCAAGTGGGAGGTACTAACAGTAGAACCCCACTCTCGCAAATCTCAAGGGAAACACAACATAGTTCCAGATAGTGGGGATTGGAGGTAGCAGATAGTGAATGAGTGGAAAGGCATATTCAGGGGAATAAAAACTGTGTTGTAAATAAATACAGTTGAACCTCCTATAAGTGACTAGCCTCTTACAGGCGTTCAGTTAGTTGGGGTGCAGTGCACAAAACGGCAAGCAGAAAGCTAGGGAGAAGCATGGCAGGAGAAAACGAAAAACACCTCTGGGCAAACTTAACAAAAGGTCGTTTTTGTATACCAGGATCTCGTATACCCTCTGATTGGTCAATGTTGACAGGTTTTTCAACACTGGAATGTTACTGACATGGATGAGAAATGTGATGTGGCAGCAGTCAGAGACCTTTCAATGAGTGACGTGGTGTTTCTCCTTACATGGCCATAATGAAAGACCAAGTAGACAGATAAACAAAATTGGAGTTGTTGCAACAGCAATGGGTATTGAGGAAGACATGGAGGAAAGAGCCACAAAGAACTGAAAGTGTGAAAAATGGGGTGACGGGCCTACATGACTCCTACGGTTCGTGAAATTTGTACATTTGCAGTTCTCTTTTCAGTCTTTTGACCTTTCGCTTCGCAGATTTTGACACCTCAGTAATTTGCCATGTGCTTATACTTTGTTTAATAGGTTCATTTCTGTTTCAAGATATGTTTGAAAGTCTCTACATATTGCCTTTAGAGTGACAAAGTTTGAAATAATCCATGGACATGTAGCAAAGTTGCATTCTATATTGTTGATAACTGAAAACCAGAAGCTGGCAGTCTTGTTACGGGCCCCTGTAGGTGGTCCATAAGTGGGCAGAGGGAGCTTTTGTTAAGTTTGCCCACAGACGTTCCTTTGCTTTCTCTTGCCACGCTTCTCCCTATTTTTTTGCTCGCCATTTTTTCGCACTGCGCACCAACTAACTGAATGCCTAGAAGACGCTTTTAAGCAACCATTCAAAATGTCAAGCCTAGGTGGTTGCTTACAGAAGCTTAAACCATATTGGGCCTAATTTTAGCCTCATTAGTATATGGTAACTGCACAGGCCTACCCCATTTTTTGTTCGGGTGTAAACATGAAGTTCATGATGCATGACATGTGACGTAGAGTACTTACATCCACGGCAGTTGACAAGAGGAGAGAACGTTAAAAAACGTAGTAAAATCGATGTATGACTTTGTTCAGCGACAAGCACATTGTTTTGAAGTGCAGTGTGTTTACTGTGGTTTTATTAAACATGGGTAACATTGTAAAATGTTTTGTTCGTGTGTAACATCAATTTCGAGAAAAAAAATCCAGTACTTCCCATATTGAAGAAGTTTCATCTCTTGTACTACCCAGGAATGCAATAATGTACAACACCTTATTATCCAATTTGGGCTCTATTATCTGCCAAATGGTCGCTTACGGGAGATTAAAAACAAAAGAAAATGTCAAACTTTTAGCTTTAAAAGTGGTTGCAGGCATCTATGAGAACTTGTCGCTTGCAAGAAGTTCCACATATAGTTACTTGCTGTATTTTTTACAACTGGTCACTGTAGCCTACGAACAGGCTCCCGGTTCGGTTTGATGCGAGCTGGCCAAGTGTGGTCTAGGGTGATTGGGGCTAGCTGAGAGCGGTCTGGTGACGAGAGAGAGTGCATGGGAGCCTATAGACATTGTATTGATGCTGCCGTTCTATGATACCAGCTCCTGGTATAAAGATCTGATTGGTTGAATTGATGACTGTTGATGGATTTTACACAGATCTTGACAATGGCTTGTAAATTTGTATAATTTTTGCTGAGACCTACAAAGATGGCATCTGCGTACAATGCACAGTTTACGGACGTGGAATTAAAGACAGCTTTGAGCAATTCAACATTTTCTTCATATCTCTGGTTTGAAACATGAGCAGAAGCTATGCCTGGAAACTGTGGTGTAGAAGCGAGATGATTTGGGAATTCTATCGCCTGGTTTCAGGAAGAGTCTAATTTGTCAATTATTGCTGCAACGTCTACTGAAGACTTTATGGAAACTAGAACATGCTTGCGTCTTGGTTGTAACGCCTTAAGTATCTATATGCAATGAAAGACCAGGTCAACACGTTTAGGCCTGTGATGACACCTTTGCAATGTCGCCGCTTTCACGCTGCCGTGCAACAACAACAAACCATTTCTGTAGTGAGCTGGTGCTGAGCTTCTGGTTGTACTTATTAAGGCAAATATAGGCAGCAGCACAAAGAGCATTTCTTGTTTCAGGTTTTTCAACGTGTTTGGTCCATAGAGAACACCTTTTTCCACCGATTTCAGTTGACCAGACTTGCAAACAGCGGCCAGGAAGCAAATTAAATGCGGACATTCCTCACAAAGCTGCCGATATAACTCCGCATTTGACGAGTTAGGGAATACCTCTTCAATTATTGATCCCAGGTGTAGGAAGTTGCGCAATCTCTGTGAAGATTTGCCCATTATAATTTGTTTGTCACTAGAGGCGATCGCATTTTCATCTTTATTGCATTTCTGAAGGGGTTTCACCAGTCAGCAATTGATCACAACAGCTTGTTCTTAATGTACAGGACTGAACCACACAAACAACTTGTCTGGCACAAGAAAGGCAAGACAATTCAAGGCAAGACAGGTCTGAATTAATAAAAATAATAATAATGATGATGATGATGATGATGATGATGATGATAATAATAGTAATAGTAATAACAATATAATAATAATAATAATACATTTATATAGTGCTGTTTCCCAGTGGTTCAACAGTGCTCAAATACAGATTTAAAAATTCACAAAAACTTATTTAAAACCCTACCAAAACTATCTAAAATTGACTAAATTCAAAAACTGTAAAAACCATTGTAAAACAATAGAAAATCAGCATCTGTTGTAAGCACTCAAGAAAAGATGCTTTTTCGAGTCTACGTTAACCTTAAAAGTGTCAACTAATATAGAATCTTTGACAGATTGAAGTAGAGGATTCCACAGCAAAGGCGTAACAACAGCAAAAGAATGCCCATCGTAAGTTTGAAGATTATAGGTTGGATTCCAAAGCAAGTTTTTCGCAGATGAATAAAGTAATCTCAAGGTATGATAATGAGTAAGTAAGTCAATTAGATATGTAGAAGCTTGGTTGTGTAGCACTTTAAATGTAATCAGTAGAATTTTTAAGTTTATCCTCTGCTCAGTGGGTAGCCAATGGGTAGTTCCATGAGGACAGGTTACGTGTTCATACTTTTTAGCCTGGTACACTATTTTTGCAGCCCAATTCAACACTCACTGGAGCCTTCGTAACAAATATTTAGGAGCACCATATAGCAAAGAGTTGCAATTATCAATCTTTGAAGTTACAAAGGCATGTAGCAGAGTTTTAGTAGTTTCAGTCGTAAAAAACTTCCTAATTGTGGATATGTTGCACAAGTGGAAGAATGCAGATTTGCACACGGCAGTAATATGAGCAACCATGGACATAAACTCATCAAGTACATGAACTCCAATGTTTTTCGCAGTTGAAGAACAGGTAACAATCTCCTCAACAATGGTCAGATCATGCAAACCAGGTTTTTGGCGATAGGACGATGAAAACACCAGTTTGTGTTAACAATTAACAAACACCAATTTGTGTTTAACAGTTGCATTGCATTTTTAGCCAACATGTTGTAGATATTTATGCTGTGGTTTTGATTATTTTTGTTCAAAATTTTTCAAACTGATTACAATTAGTAGGACAAATGTAAAATAAATATTCAAACCACACCAGGACAATTACCTTATTTTACTGCAAAGATTGGTTTTTGGGCTTTTGCAGAACTTGCATTCTCCACACTGAGGAATGTAAAGAGGGATGACATGGTCGCCTGAAAAAAAGTAATAATAAAGGAATGTCATGTCCTTAAATGCCAGTAAATCAGCCAACCTGAAGACAAAATGGCTGGTGAGTGGCAAATCATCGAGTTGGCAAAAGGCCAGACAATTTTTTGCCATCTCTTAAAACTGTGTGTGTGAAAGTAACTAGTAACTAGGGTATCTAAAAGATAGTAATGCTGCGGCACATTCTGTTGATAGTGACATATTTAACGCCGTGATTCATCTATCTACACGTTTCAAGACTTAACTGTTATTTCTCAAAGTAGTGTCAAATCGTGGTGTCACTTAAAATCTGTCCTTGTATGCATCAACTTCATGCATGATGATGCATCGATGGCGAGGTGTGACAAAGGATCGAGACAAAAAAGCACATTTGTGATCTGAAGTATGTTTGGACATAAAACGATACACATCAGCCTCCCCTTTACCAGATCGCAAAAATCGAAAGATGTGGAAATTGTAGGAGCAGAAATCTAACTTATAAATTCTGTATTGGTACGCATTAAATATCTCTAGAACTTGACAGACTGTTTCGAGAACGTGTTCATCGTGAACATGTTCATTTAAGAGCTTTAGCTTAAATTCATGTTTCGATGAAAAGGAATAGATTGCAGCATTTATGAAATCAGCGTGTTCCTCGGTTTTTGGTTGTTTTAATTATTCTACAGGCTTTAGTAACGACGATTTCTCTTCATTTAAGAATTCGGCAAAGGAGGCGAGACTGCTAAGAAATGACATACTAAGATTAAGATGTCACAATTAATCGTCCAGATTTACAAACTTTCACATACTGCATAGCAAGAGTTGTGAAAGTCAAGCACAATCTCCTTCACATCGCTTTACAGGTAAATCAGAGCAAACTTTCTCAGTGGAATCCACGCGAAAAAGGACGACGGCTCGACGAGTATGACATCCTCGTGTTGTTCGTGGCACATTGCACTCCAGTAAAAGTGGCGCAGTGCAGTCTGGTTAACTGCAATGCATTCTGGTAAAAAGTGATGAGTTCGAGAATTCGTACCCCCTCTATATATTCTTCTTAAATCCTGATTACGTTGCCGCTCGCTCGCTACGCTCGCTCCGCAGCAATAACCTATTCCTTTAATTAGGGTTGTCATTAGAAGCCGGTAGGCAGCAAAACCTGCCAGCTGTCAGACCATTTTGCGCCAGCTACTTTGTGCACCAGAAATTTTGTAACATTGTGGTTTGTCTTCCCAAGAAATCTATTTTTTTTGTAAATCTGAGGCTTAGTTTAGCAATCATTCTCTTGTATACTTCTGATGTTATGGAAGAAGGAAAAAAGTAAAAACCTGTACAGGAAGTACCGTGCAAAAACTATCAGTGGTGTTGACAGCTAACTTGAGTAATATAAATGAGACTGTCACAAAGCACGAAACAATTGCAATTAACACGTGCATTGATGCTTCGAAAATCGAAAATGGATGACCAGCGAAAAAAGTGATCTCTTCTCAAGTCAATCAAAGAAGACAAAATCTAGCAAAAAAGAGAGCTACCAAAGAGAGAGTTTCGATCGCTGTCAAATACTATAATTATGAAGTTCACCGAAGCATTTAATACCACAGATAAACCTCATTTAAATACAATGGTAAATTATCGCCGATCCATTACATACATTCGAAAGAGCTTTCAGAGGTTTGGAGAAGGAAGTGTTCATGAAGATCTATTTCACCTTGCTGAAACTGTTGTGTCCATTTCACTCTTAAGATTTCAAAGGCAGGAAGATTCTCCTTTGCCGCAAACACGTACTGCTAAATAATTTAACTTCTCATAGAAAGATGTTCTCTCTAGTTCAGGACAGATACACTTTCTTTAAGGTCATTCATCACATTTGCATTGCGCATCCTTACTGTGCATAATTTATGGTGTCATTAGCGCGTGCTCGTGCACACACACATTGAAAACATGACGGATTTGCCTTGACATTGAGCTCTGTCAATTGAAAAATGGCTCTAGCTCACCAACTAGCACGGGCACCCCAATTTTTTTTCTAGTCATTGTAATTAACTAATCATAAGCTTTGCGTGAGAAAAGACTGATTTAATTTCTATTGCTGAAAATTGAATAAATAAGAAAAATAGCAGATACACTGTGGTCTTTTCTTTTTTGCAGTCGGTAACCATGTCGAGAAATTTGGTTCAAATTTTTAATCAAGGATTTAGCTTTCTGTCTGAATCAAACTTAAAACATTTATTTGTGCCCGACACATTGTATTGACTGTAGTTTAATGCGTGTTCTTATGAGTCCGGGCTCACAAAGATGTTACAATTACTGGGAATGCGTTCTTATAATAAGCATTAAATAATGCCAAAATGGGGCATTTTCAATGCCTCACTGCTCCTTAATGAGCATGGGCACCCCCCTTTTTTATTTCAAAATTGAAGTTATCATATGACAAATATTTAGTGGACAAAGTTTGAACAAAAATCTATCGTCACTTTTATTTCAGAGGAATTACCTTAATTGCTTTTTTAGAATCACAGAATAGAACATATAATTTATGTTATCAGACAGAGACATGACAACAATTTTGAAGGAAAATTTCATTCTTTTGTTTACAATTTCGACAGAGACACGCAAACAGAGTTCTACGATTGAAAATTTTGATCCAACCATTGCGACGTTAGAAATTGTTCACCAAATACTGTTGAATTAAAATACCTGCCATTTAGCTTTCTTAAAATTAATGGACCTTTTGGAGTACTCATCATTAAAAACCACTAAGCAAATCTTAATTAAAAAAATAAAGGTGAAATGTTCCATGATTTTGCAAAGCTTGCTCATTTGGCAAGTGATTTCCAGATGTTTATCAGTTGTGATGTTTAGAGATCAGAGAAAATACTTTGATGAATGAAACATGCTTATTTTAAACAAAAACGTGGAGCTTGAGCCCAGGGGGTTTTTATAGCGAAAAACGGGGAAATTGAATTGTTACATGACAAACCAAATTTATAAACCAGATTTTATATACAAAAAAAGCCAAAAACGTGCCGAAAGAAAACGTTATAAGAAACAGATAGAAACATTTTTGTTGAGGAAGAAGTTCATACATTAAAAAAAATCTTTATTCATTTAACGCTTGAATTAACCCTCTAGAAATTGTGACCAAGAACACTAACGTTTCATTGGAAAGAGAAAGTAGTGGCATCGAGGAAAGAAACTTTCCAAATAAAGCACCAAGAGAGGGAAGTATGACAGTACAACCAAATGAGGAAACGAGAAACGTGGAAGAATCACCAGCAGTTACTTCTTGGCCTAAAGACACAGCTCAGATGATGAAAGATATTGAAACCCTATTTGCCCTTCCAGAAGACACTGTTATGCACAACTTTTACAAGTGTGCTACAAATCATTGCCAGCACCTGTCAGCCCAAGAGCAGTCTCATCTAAGGCCTAGCTGCCACAGATTTGTACACAGCTGGTTGTTCGACAAGAGCCTAAACGCTTGCACAAAAATGGGTCTGGCTTGGCTGGTTTACCAGGAAGGAAGAGGAATGTTTTGCTGCTTATGCAAGACACACAATACACAACACCAGCAAAATAAGTCCACAGTTTTCAATGCAACGCCCCGTGTACGGCTCAAGAAGTCAGTGGTTCATGATCACGTAACAACCCAGCAAAATAAGGACGCCATTGAGGCTGAAATGCTAGGATGGGTCTCCCTATTTCATAAAGATGTGCAGGAAAGGAAACTTGTCAAAGATGATGTCATGTTTAAGGCTCTTATGGCAGCATACTAGCTTGTGAAAGAGGAAGTTTCAAATCAAAAGTTCTCATCATTGGTTAATCTGTTCACAGTACTTGGTCTTGATGAGATGAAACATTTCTGGTATTCTGCACAGGGTTCCACTAGAGAAATATTTTTAGCTCTGGGCGGCTCTCTTCTTGACAACTTGTTGGAAAAGGTGAAGAAAGCGTATTGTTCTGGTCTCCTAACTGATGAGGTCACAGATGTCTCTGTCCCGGAAATGGTTATCACCTTCGCCCAGTTTCTCAACAACAAAAACAGGGAACATTGAAATGAGTTTCTTGGTCATTGAAGATGTTCTGAAAAACTCCACATCAGCAAATGCGGAAACCATCTTCACAGTCCTCACAACCCAATTAAACAAGCTTGGTCTAGAGGTGAAAGACTGTAGCTCTCTGATTTCTGATGGTGTAGCGGTGATGACAGGTTGACGTAGTGGGTGGCAAGTCGACTGAAGGAAGTAAATCCACACCTGATTTCTCTGCCCTGCTTGTGCCACAAGCTGGCACTGGCCTGCACCGATACAACTGCCCAGATTGAATACATCAACAATGTTGAGCTCTGGCTAAGGTAGGTTTGGAAGTTATTTGATAATTCACCAAAGCGTACTGCCATTTACCTAAAAGTGCAGATGAATCTGTAGTCCCTAGTCCTCTCTGAGAAGAACAAGAAAGTTGTTGCAAAGAAGATAAAGAAGGCATGTCAGATGAGGTGGTTGTCCTTTGATGCAGCAACACAGTCCATCCATGATGACTTTGTGGCAGTACTGCAGACACTAAGACAACTTAAAGACAATGATGCAGTAGTAGCTGGCCTGCTGAGCAAGATCGCATCTTCCAAGTTCATTGGAGCCATTTACATTCTCAGGGAAGTCCTTCCTGTCCTTTCTTCTCTGAGCAGAATTTTAGCGAGGACATGTGAACTTTTCCCACATTCATCCCTCAGTCAATAATACCATTCACAAATTGACTGAGATTGCAGAAACTAAGTCTCCACTTGTAGCTGTTAAGAGAGATCTAGAGAGACGCCTTTGAACCTGTGAGTTAAATTTGACCCCTGCTCAAGAAACCCAACAGCTACGTCTTCTCGAAAATTACATCAAAGCCCTGAAGGAGAATATTCATAGCAGATTTGATGGTGAACTCCCTATTGTCAGTGGCTTTTCAATCTTCAATCCCTTAATGCTACCTGCACCAGGAACTGGTTCTTTTACAGAGCAGGGAAGCAAGCAAGTAAAGACACTGGCAGACCATTTCTATCAAGGTCACCAGGAGGAGAAGACAAAGAAAGAGGAACTGCTGGCAGAGTGGGAAAAGTTTAAATTTGACATGGATTCTTGGAAGCAGGAAATTCAAGAAGGGATGAACGAAAGCCACCAAGAAACAGCCACCGAGTGGTGCCTAAAACGGCTTATCTCCCTCAAAACCGCTTACAGCACTGTGTTCCCTGCCCTTGCAAACATTGCAGAAATTTGCTTGTCAATGCCAGTGTCCAATGCACGGCCAGAAAGAGGGTGCAGTGCCATAAAACATATCAAGACTAGGCTGAGGAATAGGCTTGGTGTTGATATGCTTCAGGTCCTTCTGATGATTGCTATCAATGGACCCCAAGTTGGAACACCTGAATGCAACGCACTGATTACAGTGGCAATTGAAAAGTGGCAGGCCCAAAAAAGAAGAAAGATGCCAAAGAGAAATGAAGGGGAGTCACTGTCATCTGCCAGTGCAACTTCAGTGTCATCACAGATACAAAGCGATGCCACTGAAATAGCTGATGCTAGTGTGCAGACAGACACACCAGTTACCGATTTTCAAGCTGTCTCCAGTGAATCAGAGGTGGAAATTGCAAGTGCTGCATTAAACCTAACTGCTGATGTTCCCTGCCACGATGACACAGACTCTGATTATGACAGTGAATGTGATGATCTAGATGATAACATCTTTTTCTGAAATCTTGTTATATGCCTTTGAACCTTTTTGATAGAAATTGAAATTGATGCCTGTAGAGAATTATGATTAAAGACAGAAAATACATATCTAAGTATTTTTGAACTGATTTTAACATCAATGTCTGGCTAAAAAATGCTACTCAAATATGCCCCAGAATGCTGGAAAACATGTCTTAGAGAGTTTCAAATTTCAAACCCCCGTAGCGGGGCATGTTGCTCAGCAACACACCATGCTTCCTACGCAAGCACAATTCACTTCAGCCGCCTACTCAGTTCAGATCAGACACCTATTACATTTTTTAATGACAACACTGTTTAATACAACCAATCAATGTACAAAGTGTGACATCACCAAAAGGCTATGTTTAGAACTATCACAACTAGAGTTTAAAAATGTCTTTAACCCTTTGTGCCTTAGTTTTGCTGAGAAAGCTATTTTTTACCAAAAAGCGATTTTTCCAAGATTGGGTACAAAAATGTACAATATTTTAGTAGACCTTTTTCAACTGGGCGGTTTGTTGCCCCATTTCAGACCATGCGATAATACTCTTGGGAATTCTTCCTTTCAAATTTTCAAATAGTTGTGTGCACAATCATATGAATAAATAATTTTAAGATTAATAAAGGAACAATTCTCTAGAGAATATCACATGGTCTGTAATGGGAAAACAAACTGCCCAAGCGAAAAAGATCTATTTGGTGCACACACACAAGCCAAAATTTGGACTTGTTTTTCTTTCTTTCTAGCTGCCATAAAAAGTTGGGTGTAAATTATGGGCAAAGCCTGGAAATGGAACCTTGATCAATATCATAGGTATAATAGGCCATTTTTCCATCTTGTTTGCACCAAACCTGATAACGTTCTTTTTCAATTTGCTACGTCAGAATGCTGGCCATATCCAAAACCGCCTGTTATGCAGATAGATCTATCCTAGCTCTACTATCTGCTTGTCAAGAACATCTGGTGACATTTAAATTGAGGACATCACAAGTGGTACAAAGAGCACAACCATTCAGGGTATGTATATGCACCATTGGCAGTCAAAGGGTTCAATTTTTACCTTTTGGCTCAACATTTAATTAATACAATAATTATGTCCACAATAAAATATATTTACATTTACATGTACTTTCCTGTTTGGCTCATGGTTTTGTTCAGTTGTGTAGTCTATCAAAACACATGCACTGCCACAAATGCAGCGTAAAAGTGCTCAAATATGAACAAACATGTTCTAATCAACCCAAAATAGTCAACAACCAGTGTTGATGAGAAAGACTCTAACCGAGGAAGGACAAAGTATTGAACTGACAAAGTGCATCACATAAATATGTAAATATCTCAAAATGTGGAATCATGTATTACACTTGTCTAGGAGCTAAATCTAAATTAATTGAGAAAGAAATAACCCCAATCATGTTTCATGGTGAAACCAAGATAAAATTTTAATAACCTTGGTCTAAAAAATGACAAAAATTTGCCACATAATCACCCAATTATTATGATTTCCTTATGCATCCTATCAAAATGCATTCTGGAACCTTAACCAAGTATCAAGACACTGATCTGTACATGCTGTTACTTTCGTAACTCGTTTTCTTCTTTATTCTGTTTAAATAACTATTACTTATTAACGATTATGTACATTTTTTAAGTTTTTGCTATTCATGCTGTGATTGCTGTGATCAATGCAAGTTTCGTAATATAACCTTTGGAATCACATAATTAGAGACACCACATTTTTATCAGTTTTAGTTACGCCATCTACATTCTCGTTATTATTTTATGCTATCGCTGTCATTGCTATCGTGCTAAGCTATTGTTTCTACCATTGCTACCCTTGCAGGAGCAAGATCAGAGTAAGTCTGCACATCTTTAGTCATAATCGTGTCATTATAGTTTAAGATTTATGTTCTATCGGTATCCTTGATTTATGTTTTGTATCTTAGCTAGTATTAGCTTACATAAGCCTTTTGTATCGTTTTGTTTTTAGTTCAAACCACACAATCACAATCACAACGACTTCACATCACAAGTACATCCCTATTTTGTTACCTTGATTCCTATATTGTTGATTTATCGCTCCTTCCAATAAAAGCGCACGATTTATTTTACTGTGACCTGGTTTCTTTAAATTACAATGTGCGTTCAAGCGGTTCAAGCTCCTGTTAAGCCCTAATCTACACGTGGCTTTGCTCCTGGAAAGTCACACATGCAGGGATCAGGAATGCATGTAAAGATCCACATATAACATCAAAAGCATGGCTGGCTACCATTGTCCTAAGGGTACATGTAGCTATAGTATAAGCAATCAATAAAAATAAGAAAAGAAATTAAAATACACAAAAAAATTACATCACACCACATAATCAAAGGTCCTTTGGGCTGCCTTGTGTCATTAGTGCCAGCATGTTGAATCGATAAAATCGATAATCGATTAAAATCAATTGAAATTAAGAAATTGTATCAGATATTTACAAAGGGATACTCTGTGGGTCATTTACACCTTATAGCATAAAATTTTCGTGACACATTAATTTTGCAATTTAAAAAAAAGGCAAAATGAAAGTGATCTGAATAATAAGTGTCGTGAACATAACATGACGTGAAAATTAAGTGACTCACATTACATTACTGCTGACATATAGTCCTGCTAGTGCGTTTTTGTTACTTTTGACGTTATTGTACCTTTGATTAAGTTAGTTTACTCAATTTCTTGAAGGACATGTTAAAGTAACGTCAGTAACATTGCCAAGGAAATAAATTGTGTGTTACTCAAAAATGCGAAGTTAAAGTGATTCAAAATACAAAATTTTCGCAAAATTTAAGTGTTACAAAATATGTGTACCCCAAAATCACAACATAAAAGTGTCGCAAAAATTTCATGCAATAAGGTAGTTACTGATTTTTAAATTATCCTTAGCAATTTTTTTGAAGTTTCAACTTTATCGGCGCAAAACGTCTCCAGTTATTGTAGGGCAGTGGAACATCAGAACATGAACAGATTTACTAAGGGTGGTTTCCTTTAGGATTATCCTAGACTGTTCACAGCCTCTCTATATTTACGCACATGAAAGAAAAAGCGAGCAAAGCGAGCGCAAAGCACACGGGGGTGGGGGGTGGGGTTTGCGAGCGAAGAGAGCAAGAAGAATTGAGAGGCTGTAGACATCTTTGGAAAAAAGTGGGCTTATTAGGCTCCTCCCCCTGTTATCACCTTGTTACTAACAGCTCCCCCCTTGACCAATTAACTAAATTGGACCAACAAAAACTGAGCAGCAAATTGCTTGTTTAATTGATTACAAGTATCAGTTTGTAAACGTGTGTTTGTGTGTCGCGAATGTCATCTCAGACGACTTCTTCAAATTCAAGAAAGCTGCTAAAAGGGGAGAAAGCCAAAATCAAGTGGTCCATCCAATTTTTGTAGGATATGCGCTAGTTCTTTTGCTATTCACTTGGGGAATCTTGGCAAGACATTTTACATATCATTATCTGCGGAGAACTGATAATATATTTCAAAGGTGTTACATGGTGTGGCACTCCTCAACCACAATGAGCATGAACATGTTTTGGAATTTTGCATCCAAAATGTCCTCTGCTGTCTCCCAAAAACAAGCTTGTATTTCCCTTCTCCAATCAGCAGAAGCACGTCATCCTTTGTTGACACAACGATGGAAGGAATCCTAAGCTCTTTCATCTCTTCTATTTGTTTCAACATTTGCACATTTCTATTTCTTTTGCTGTTGCATAGAGTTGATATATCAGATTTTCGTCAAATTAAAGCAGGTCAGCAAAATTGCAACAACTTCCTTTTTAGACTGAAGAAGATTAACAGCAGCCTCTATCTGTTGATCTTTGAGCAAAGAAACACTGAAATAGCTCTTAACAGGATTCTATTTTAAAAACAACTATTCCATTATGAATCACGGCATGTGCCAGTGATGACAACTGCTGCATTGTGCAAGCCACAAAACGCACCTAGACACAATCAAGATCAGCCGTTGTCAAGGTGATGACACTTTTGTCGCCTCTCAACCAATGGGAATTTTCCATTTCTGTAGAAACCGGGATTTAAATTTTTTCCAAAGATGTCAGCAGAAACCTGTTTTTATTCTAACCTTGATAGAGTCTTTCAGTTGCCAGAGTTTCAGACAAAATTACTTTTGGTCCCAAATTGAGTGGGTGGTTCTTATAGAGACAGCCTCTTAATTATAAACATAAATGACGCGGAGTAAATAGAGGATATTACACCGGGGCAAGAAGATATGAATTTTATGTTCTCACGGCAAGAACAATATCTCACTTGTACACTGCGCTCACTCATGAGATATTGTTCTTGCCACAAGAACATAAAATTCATATCTTCAAGCTAACATGTAATGTTTTTTTTATTTTATAGACATACTGATGACAGCGTTTTTGACAATTTTCCGAAGATTTCAGACCACTTTCTGAAGATTTCCGAAGATTCTCCAAGACTTGTCCAAAGGTCACACAAACGTTGCCAACCATTTTGCGAAAATTTCCGAAGATTACCAAAGATTGCCGAAGACTTGCGAGGAAGACCTGAAGATGTTTCAATCATACACCAACAAATTTAAGTTCAATTCAAGAGACAAACTTGATATCAGTGAAATCATCAATATCTTCACTAGTAAGGATATGGAAAATACGCCACTCAAGTCCCAGATGTAGTTTCATATGAATTTTACGAGTGGTGTATTTTCCAGTAAAACACTTGTGTCTATATAATAAATAACATAAACAATGGGAAGTGGTGCAAAATGGCTTCCTTCAAACATCGTTCAAGCAGGATTATCACACTTTTGCAGTAGCAACTTAATGCTTAGCAAAAGTACTTCCTTGAAACAGAAAGTATAACACTTACATATTCACGTAAGAGAAATACAGTTCTGTAACAAGAGCAAGAAGCCTGTGGTTTCAATGAAAAGCCTAAAGGTTTATACATCAAAGACCAGCTGTCAAACATTCAGCGAGGAGTGGCAAACAAAATAAAGTCCACTGTTTTTTGAAAGATACACTATTTGATTGCTCTAAATAATGGCCTAGTTCATAACCCTGAAAAACAGGCTAGCTAATCTCACACAGCCCTGATTAATTAACAGAACTTTCTTACCTGTAAATGTATATTTGACAACTTACGAAGTACTTTGCCTCAGAAAAGAATGATTACCTGCATGCCATAAGATTTCAGGGAGGCCTGGGTTTGAAAACATGGCAGTTTGCAGCTTCCGTCAACGAACAAAAACACCAGATTTAAATCATTTAACATAAACCTTTATTTTGTTATTCTGTTGGACTTCAAAGTAACAATAAGTGCTAATCAATTTCTCCTGGGTTGTCTGGTATTATTTTCCTTGGACAAGCAGGCCTTTAATTTTACAGAAAAATTTTTTAGTAGTCTTGGACGACCAGACGACTACTAATTTCAAGCACTGTAGCTCTTCTACCCTGAAACACTTGAGGTTGACTTGTGGCAAGTTTAGCGTTACACGTCCGGTAGCATCACGAACGCAATATGATCTAACCTGGTCTGACCCATGGCAGTATATATATACAGTGAGATATTGATCATAGACCTAACAATCAATTTTTGAGTTAGAAACCTGTTTGCTTATTCGTAGAAATGCACTTTAGAGGTTAGTGTTTAATCCACTCATTGTCACCTTTAGATTTTTCTGTGTGACTGAAACGTGGTAAGGTAAGGTAAAGTCTGCATGCCAGCCTAGTGGCCCATCAGGCCGGAGCTTATCCCGGTTTCTGTAGCATGAAGCGACCAGGAGTATTTCTACTCCCCCCTGGATGGGATGCTAGTCCATTGCAGGGTTACCCCCAGCATTAAGTTCGCCGGTACCCATTTATACACCTGGGTGGGGAGAGGCACTGTGAGAGTAAAGTGTCTTGCCCAAGAACACAACACATTGTCCCTGGCCAGGGCTCGAACCTGGACCACTCGATCCGGAGACGAGCGCACTAACCATGAGGCCACCATGCCTCCCCAAACTGAAACGTGACTGTTATCAAATTTGATTTAAATGCAAGCAAGTTGCATTAACAGAGTGCTCGGACACTAACAAAATAAAATGCTAAAAAAACAGCCTGTCACAAATAGGTCTACATCCCAGTCCCCTTTATAAAATAAATAAATAAGGTGTCTTCAATCTGTAAACTGTCAATGGTCATCAATTCATTGTCGGTTTTGTATCTGTCTTTGGTAGCCAAAATTGACCAACCCGCAAGTTGCCTGAACCATATCTATCTACCTATATCTTCACAGGAATCGTACATTAGGAACACAAAGAACGGTTACACAGGAATGTGCGAACTCACTCTATTACATGTATCTTGTGTCCATGTGACTTTGATCACGTGGGCACGAGACAAAATGCTCATGTGAACATACTAACAGTACTTAGTGTTAGGACTTACCAGGAGCTACCTTTGTTACTCCTTTGCCAATACTTTCAACAATACCACCTCCCTCATGTCCAAGAACACATGGAAACAGTCCTTCTGGATCTTGTCCACTAAGTGTATAGCTATCTGTATGGCACACACCTGTTCCATGGATTTTGATACGCACCTCTCCCTCCTTAGGTGGTTCAACCTCAATTGTTTCTATAACAAGAGGTTTCTTGGCCTCCCAAGCCACAGCTGCACTGCAGAATATGGGCTGCAAAAAGGTGATTATAAAAGTTCTGAAAATAGCTGTTTTGACTATTTTAAACATGCTCTTCCCAGTTCTGAATGCTGTGGCTAAAAGTTTAGAAATTATCAGCCACGTGACCAACTGTTGGAAATGGCCTATAGCAGGTCCTAGGATTTCACGGTAACAATCGTTTCTGGTACTGTGTTGTTACATGATTCAGAAATGACGGAACCAAAAAACCGTTTGCCATGGACATCTTCAGCCTTGCCAATCAAAATTCCTGTTTTTATTATCAAGAAGTAGTCAAAGCAATTTCTTTAATGAACACTCCAATTATCACCCGTCTGCCATGTTGTATCCATTCCAAAGTGCATCGCATCGTATGTGCAGTGCAGTATGGGACAGATCTAAGATGGCAGACAAGCTGCTGATATAGGGTGAACAAGCCACAATTATTCCTTTTCATCCCAGCAATCAATGGCATCCACTGCGAAGAAGTACAAAAAATGGCTTTGTATAAATTATTAAAAAAACATCTGGGAAGAGGTAATTTTGTACTGATTTCAAAACCATTTCCCCATTTCAGAGAACATCTGTTGTTTATAAACTTAAGCTTAGTAGCAAGATCCACGTAGACTATGAGTAGTCCCTCTTTCACTTAGTCTGCCATGTGTGACAAGAAAGAAAACCCCAATCACGAACACATTCTCATTCGGGTTTGAGGTGAGAAGCTTTGCCAAACAAAATACTTCTTAAATTTAACTCTTTCCATAGCCTGTTGGCAGAATCGCAAGAACATCGCAGCCTGTGAGACACCATTCCAACACTTTGATTTGCTTCCCTATTTTCAGAGAACGAGATAAAACATTCCTGCAAGACGTCACATGTATCTCAAATGCTCCTTACATAAGCCAATCATATTTTTGCGCAGTGAGAGCAACACATAATTCAAACTCTGTGGCTTAGGTGGTAGTCCCTCCTTTTACATGGTAACCAACCCCAGGAGTTCACGTGGCCATTTTTTTCTTGCAGTTTTCTTTTGCATCATGCACGACAGACTAAGTGAATTAGAGGGACTACTTGTTGTCTAAGATCCATGCCACTCAGTACATATAAGCTTACACATATTAAATGCTTGTTTCAGTTTCATACTATTTTCGTTTCCTTTTATTTGTGTCCAAATCGAGTGTGAAATTTTGTCAAAAAAATTTTCCATTACCGATCATTTCCCACAATCTCTGTATACGGAACTGAGAATGTGTTACCAATGAAATTTGAAATTCTAGGGCTTGCTAGAGTAGTTCCACCCAACACTCCCAAATAAGAAACACGTCCTAGAGATGTCAAATGATACATGGGCCTGCAAAACAGAAGAATTCTGATGGGAGGTTCAGTTCATGACCTGCCAAAGTAATTTGCAAAATCTGATCGATCACTACAACCCACGCAACCCACGGGTTAAAAAGGATTACCAGAATGAATATTTGAAGCGTAGCGCACGTGCTTTGCCACTTGTTGAACCAGCCACAGGGGAAAGGGGGAGGCAGGAGCGATGATTCTATTATCCAGGATCACTGTTACACTACTTAGGAGGTGCCGGGCCGTAAAATCGTTAGCACGGTGCTAAAAGTTTAACGTGCCGTGCCGATTATTTTATTTCCGACTTCGGGATGTTTTTATACTTCTCTGTCAAATCCCAATCCCTGGGACTAGGCAGTACATCTCCCCACTCCCACGGGATCTCCAGTCTAGCTCTGAGGCCTGTAACACGAACTATGGAAATTAACCTTACGTATTATTTTTCAGCTGAGAGGCGAACAGCGATGAACCCTTACTTGGTGGCTACCTCTATCGAGCCGCGTGAGTGAACGTTTTCACGTAACAAGCTCCAAACTTTGGCACAATAACTCACCTTTCCTGCTGTCTCAGGCATTCTTTTTCAAGGACAGAGTAAGAAAATTCGTTTACAATCCAGCAAGGGCTCGCAGCCGTAGCAAGCGTGGGATAAATGTCACGTGATAAGTTTTAACCAATCAATAGTCCTGCGGAGAACACTCCTCCAGAAGTCCGTCAATAAAAGCAGGAACATGAAACATGGAACATGGAACATTCCGGGACATCAAATAATTATAATAATTATGAGAAAAACATATATGTAATCAAGAGAAAATGACATTTTCTTTCTCTTCTCTAATTCAATAAAGAAATAACCAAGAGAGAGAAATAACCCCTAGGAACAACAGAAACTAATTGACCTATTTGTCCAAACACGAAATGGGAGCTTCTAAGATCTTCGAACCCAGGTTGAATCTACTGCAATGTGTGACCTCTATTTCCAATCAATCTTTTGCAAATGTAATACGAAAAGAGGCTTTCAACCTGAGTCAACCTAAGACCAATAACCTTCCTTTTGACAAGCTCGTCCCACGTGCCTACTGGCCAAGACAGGTGATTTCTGGGACTGCCTTGCACTCTCACGCAATAAAAAAATAACTCGAAAACCATTCAGCGGATAAAGTCAAGAAATTGTGATGTTTTAGGAGACTGATAAAGAAGACACTTGTCCAAGTCTGTACGTTTTCCCAAACTTCAGATATTCGTCGAAATATTTTGTACAAATTTACAGAGCCCAGTATGGAGCCGCCATGTTGGTGTACCTCCGTAGTACGACCCCCGTGGTACACTAATATGACCCTCCTAGTGAACTGCAGTCCATGGTTATATCACATTCCTCACGCAGAATCTTTAAAATCATCGGATTAGGTGTTGACTTGACTGTAAACCGGTTCTTAAACTGTGTATCGGTTAGCGATAGCACCCAGGCCAAGCTATCATGGAACTACTTGGCTCCGTTCACTATTTTCTGCTTGTCGTAAAGATAAAACGGAGTCCTGTACTGCGAAGCCATTTCTCTGAGTTCCTCTTCGCTGCAGGGTAATGGTTTGGTATCTTGTATAGCAGCCATGATTCAGATGTTGTTTTACCTTGTTTGATGATGCGAATATTCTGAATTATTATCTGTAGCTGCTCTGGAACTGAGGGTGCATTCAATTTATATAATTACTTTGTTCGATTCACGGATGAGGAAAAGATAATTTCAGCAGCGGCAGATATCGCGGATTATTTCAATCTCCACTTTACATCTGTTGCGGATAAAGTGAAACAATCCCTCCTGACCGCTAACGGTTGTAACCTTAATAAACTTAAACAGTTTGTTGGCGAAAGGCTACCTTCAGAATCGCAATTCACTTACACTATACCTCCAATTACAACTGACATGGTAAAGGTATATTTACTGAAAATTCCAGCTAATAAAGCAACCGGAATTGATGGCATCAGTTGTTCTCTCCTGCACCTAGGCATCACAGAACTTGCGCGTTCAATAGCAAAGCTCATCAACCTATCGCTTTCATCTGGAACGTTTCCTTGTCGTTGGAAAAGAGCCAGAGTGACTGCCCTTCATAAAGCTGGTGATATGGATGAGGTAAACAACTATAGGCCCATTTCAGTACTTCCGGTGTTGTCTAATATCATCGAACGTCATGTGCATGACCATTTGTCTGAATATCTAAATGTTCACGACCTCATCTATAAGAACCAGTCTGGATTTAGAAAGCAGTACAGCACGGAGACGGCGCTTGCTTATATAGTTGATACTCTGCTCTTCAATCTAGACAAAAACCATATTAATGGTATGGTTCTAGTAGACTATAAGAAGGCTTTTGACATGGTGGATCATGTGACTTTGCTTAGCAAGCTTGAAGCCTACAAACTAGATAGGAACGCTTTACTTTGGTTCGAGTCATACCTAACCGATCGAACTCAATTGGTATCATTCAAAGGAGAAACGTCGACCGTGAGGAGTATCACAGCGGGTGTGCCACAGGGTTCCATATTGGGTCCCTTACTTTTTGTGCTGTTTATCAATGACTTACCTTTACATGTCCACACGCAGTTGGACATGTTTGCCGATGACACCACCCTCCTCGCTTCTTCCGATTGTGCTAATGTTGAAGAACTTAAGAACATACCCTCCAGTGGGGTCTCCAATGTCAATGAGTGGGCAACTAACAACAAACTGCCACTTAATTGTTTCAAGACGAAGACAATGCTAATTGATGGACCGCGCTTACGGAAACGTTTGAGTAATGAAGGTCGAAAGCTTGAGATAGAGCTCGAAGGAAGCACATTAGAGCAGGTTGAGAACGTTAAACTGCTAGGCCTTGAACTTGATGAGGAACTCAGTTTCGATATTCATATTGACTGTTTATGTAAGAAGATATCGAAGCGTATCGGTATACCCAACAGAATCAAGGCTTATCTTCCAAGAGCAGAGCGTATACTTTATTATAATTCTTTAATTAAGCCATTGATATTATATTGCAGCGTAACATGGACAAGCTGCTGCAGCCACGACAACATAAGTAAGACATTCAGGCTGCAAAAACGCTGTGCTCGTATTATCCTTGACGCCCAACAACGTCATAGCACTGTAGATCTATTTAACACCTTAGGATGGGTACCATATTACATCGAGACTGATATAAAAAGATGTACAATAGCTCATAAAAGGATTATGGGTGCTTGCCCGTTATACATAAACGATTTATTAAGACTAAATAACAGCCAGCACAATAGGAATACACGGGGCGTTAATTTTACCATTTTACCGAAAAGATTTAATAGAGCGAAAGAGGGAGGTCGCACGTTTTCTGTAACGACTATTAAATGTTGGAATCACCTCCCCCTTAAGCTGCGCGCCTCTTCATCTGTAAATATCCTTAAGAACGCTTTGTACAAACATTTTAAATTAAGTCAGCTCAAGAATAAGATTTTTACTCCTTTTTTAAATAATAACTTTTAGATTGCGATATTTTAGTGATAATCTTTGATTATTGTTTATAGTAGATTTTTAACTTTCAGTACATTTAAGAGGGCCACAAATTTATTAGTTGATAAACTATTACGTGTCACCCTCGATAAATAAAGTTTTGATTGATTGATTGATTGATTGATTGATTGACGGATGTTTCATGCGCCGCCAGCGCGTACGCACAATGCCCCTTGTCCAGATTTAATTATCAAGTTCCGCTCATGCGTTGACGAACGGCTTCTTTAAAACTCAAGCGTGCATTGTGTTCTTACTGAAAACATGGAAAACCATCTTCTATTTGAAATGAAAAATACCCCGAGGTTTATATTTATTTGAGTCCGGTCCCAACTTATGATGCAAGCATAAGCATAAGCATAAGTATAAGCATAAAAGAAGCTTATGCGCTAGTGGGGCCGGCCGGACTTAAAAATAAATAAATAAATAAATAAATAAACAAACAAATATCATTTTTATATCGCCTATCCAAGCGTGATCTAGAGCGCTTTACAAGTTATAACATATTATTAAAATAGGATAATATTAAAAAATAAAATAAAACAAGAATCAATAAAATTATTCCAAAAAGACTTCCTTAAATAAAGGAGTTTTAAGCCGAGTTTGAAGCCGAGTTTTGAAAATATGAAGATTGTCTGATTTTCTGATATATATTGGTAAGTCTTTTACCTACACAACCTACATCTCATCAATTCCCTACATATACCTACACAGCCTACATCTCATTAATCCCCCGCATATACCTACACAGCATACATCCCGGTAATTCCTCCACATATACCTACACACCATACATTTCATTAATCTCCTACGTTTTTCTAATTTTTTAAAAAAATTTTTTATTACTCCAATTCCTAGCTAATACAGAGATGTGTAAATATATCGTAAAGAAAATAAATAGTAACCGATAGTGCTTTGTAAGGAAGAAAAAAAAAACGCATAAAACAGAAATTACATTACTTGAATTGAATTACATTATATATTGGAAGGAGAGGAGCACATCTAGATAAACTAATTTTGTGCCCATGAAAGTTATGTATAACTTGAGATTATTAATAAAAAGAAAAAGAAAAAGAACAGGAAAAATGACAAAATAGCTCCGAAAGTTATAAAGAGATAATGTTTTCATTAGTATTGAACAAGGTACCAACGTAAAAGTGCTTTTCTAAACGTTTTTTTAGATGGTTTGTCTCTAATGGATTGCGGAATATTATTCCAAAAGAAACTTCCAATAATGCTGGGGCAAAATCTCCTAAGATTAGTTCGAAATGAAGGTATTGCAACTTGGTTGGATGATGCACTACGGGTACTGCAATTATGTAGCTCAGACACTAGTGAAACATGTAAATTAGGAAACTTATCATGGTGGAAATAATCATAAAAGAGCATACACGTGTTCAGTTTAACAGTATCAGGAAATTTCAGAAAGCCTAAGGATGAGTAGTGAGGAGTTATTGATTCCATTAAAGGAACATCATTTATAACACGAACCGCTTTGTTTTGTAATTTTACGATTTGAGACAATGGAGTGTTATAATTATTTCCCCAAAGTGTACAAGCATAGGTAAGGTAAGGATAAATAAGAGAGTAATACACACTAATAAGTGTTGTTATTTCTACGTTTTTCTACATATAACACAGCCTACATCTCATTAATTCCCCACATATACCTACACAGCCTACATCTCATTTATCCCTCACATATACCTACACAGCTTTCATCGTACTAATTAGCAATTAGACCCGCAGCCCACAAAGGGCTACGGGTCAATAGCCCATGAGGCGAAGCCGAATGGGCTATTGACCTGTGGCCCTTGAGGGGGAAGGGTCTAATTGTTTTAGTATCACCCAACTAGTCGGACAGAAAAGGCAATAATAAAGTTACCAAATGTAAGTTGAAGAAATATTTCTTTGGGAATAAAACGAAAGAAAGTGTCACGCTCGATTGCGCCAATGTAGCTACTCGAGGACTATTACTAATAGTCTTCTAGTAGCGTAGCCAATTAAAATGCAGGATTTGAGTTAGTCCACTAGTTGGGTGATACTAATTGCCAACATATACCTACACATGAATCCCTCACATTCACCTTCACAATTTGCATTTCTTTAAATCGTTTTTAGAGACATTACTCATTATATTCAGTGGTTATCAACTCATATAGAACCAAGTAGTCTTAAGATATCTTGGAACAATTAAATTGACTATCGTTATTCAAATTATCCGTTCACTTGCCGTGCGTTCAGCCGTTCGAACGGATACTCGCCGTAAGGAACGTTTTCGTGTGAGAGGTCACATATTTGCCGATGCATTTTTGTGGTTGAATCGGCAGAGTTCTTCTTTAACGACGCTTTTAGGGTCGAGAAAGTAAAATTGGTGATGTACTTACTTCTTTTTACGTGACGCGTGATTGGTGAAAAAAATTCTCCGTGATATGTGATTTAATAGAAAAATTCAGCGTGATGCGTGATTGGTACCTTTGCCACCCTCTAATATGGCGACCGGAAAATAGTGTAAACATCTAGAACTTACTTTGGCTATCTAGGCGACTGATTATCTGTCCTGAACAAACAAGCGGTTACATAGGCACTTTTCCTAAAACTTCAACTTCTGAATAGGCTAAAAATCACGAGCTAAGTATACATTTTTCGACAAACGCGTTCGCAGAAACGTTTCTCTTGAGGGGAAGCAAACCGCAAGAAAGTAAAACACGCCTAAATGGCTCTAAACCACCTCCAAGAACCCAGAGACATCAAAATAAGGCAATGCAAACATAAGGTAAGCCATTTTATTCAAATTATTTTCTACACGTAGCATTTAGAGTAATTTTCGAAGCATTCTTATACATTGTCTTATAAACGATATTAATCGTATTCAAAGTCTGGCCTGCCTGTGGGCCCTGGGGACGAGGTTGGATTCACAAAAAAAGATGGCGGGTCAGTATCCTGGGTACGGTGTTCCGCCTGGTTCGCATCCATACGGTGCACAAGGTAAAAAAAAAACTGAATACTTGTTAAGCAAATGGTCTTAGAAGTGATGCAGTCGAAGCTGACAGTAGACCTTAAGAGTCCCTGTCCATAAAAATGGAAAATAACTCGGCAAGGGTCGAAAATTCGATTTCGCTCATATTTTCATGGTAGATAGGCTAGGGCATGACAAAAACTAATGGATAGTTTTTTTGGCAAAACATCCTTTCATTTCAAAGAAATATGCAAATTACCAAATTCCGTTAAAATCGTCATTTGACGCACCATTTTATTAAACAAGTTTGAGAGCCCCGCATGGAAAACCGCATCATTCTTCCGTCTTTAAAACACTCAAATATTTTTGTGCAATGTTTAAATGTGTACTGGGTTGGTTTTAGGGAATGTTGCGTTGTCTTTTTGGGTGCAAAATAATTAAATTTCGAAGACATGTATTTCTATACTTCGTGTATATAGTTAATTTTCACCATGTGCAAAACCTTTAAATGGATTAAGCTTCTGGTGGTTGAATCGCAGAAGGATGATCTACAGATTCCTGTAAAAATTTCTTTGGGCAAATGATTGTGAGCGATGCGAGAGCTTTTCGAAGTACGTCAAAAATGCAAATATTTGACCATTCCCTCATCAAATTTAAATTTATGGGTTAGACGTATATTTTAGCATGCGCCACATGACTTGACCAATGTTAAGTTGAAATAGACACAGAGCTGATAATTTCGAAATGCTCTTACCTCATGTGCTGTAAATTAAAAGGCAGGTCCAAAGCCGATTTGATGTGTTTCTCTCACCATTCGTCGCACATAAAGCAGAAGTTTGCTTTTGTTTACACAATGTCCGATGTACATCGCCAACTGTCAACTTATTTAATGGTCAAATGCCATGAATCTGTGACCCTCTTTCGACACATATGATCACCACTGCATCTAAGTCGAAAACGGCTGAGTCATTTGTAGACAGTTGCGTGCTTTGCACTACACCAAAATATTACGTTTTGATCGTCATGGTTTGATGGCTTGAATACTTGCTTGCAGCGGTTCCTTGTTCGTCATGCAATGCTGTCATCCCATTTGAGGGGGTAGGGGTAGGACTATTTCTATCCTAATACATAAGGCTCCGTAAGGCTGGGAACCACTGGGAGCACACAATCGTGTTGAGTAGGAAGAGATTAAATCAAGAAATGAGAAGAATGAATAGTTTACCATTACCCCTGTTGTTATCTTTCACTCGACCACCGGTACCTACATGCCCTGTGTAATACTGTAACGCTAAACTCATACCTAGGTCTTTTCGTGCTGTGCAATTATTTTTGGTTTACATGTAATACAGTGGGCTACCCCCGGGGAAATGGGTGGTGACCGCTTAATGGGGCTAGCCGCTTAAATAGAGGTTGGTGTACCTTGAATATTTAATTTTTCACTATTGGGTTATAAATTTCTTGGTGAACATGGAGTCAATTCAAGACAATCATGATCGACGTGTATTTGAATTATCGCTCGTTATGCACCTTCAATTTCAGACTCTTATCTGCCATCGCCCTTTCCAAAACAAAGTTCTTAAATTTTGGGTGGCCGCTTAATAGGGGTAAAGACAATAATGAAACCCTTATCGGAACGACCAAATGGTGGCCGCGGAGGTAACCGGTCAATAGGTGTTTTATTTACAATATTTTACTGACAATAATTTTGGACTATATAGACAACAGTCCTCTATTTCCTGTTACAAACATACCAATGCCTCGCCACAAGGCAAACAAAATACGCCAAATAAAATGGCATGGCCAGGGCTATTTACTCAGGTAATTACTAATTAAATTTAGTCTGTTTTTCTCACGAATTAGACACGTTGCGATTTTCTATTTTTATTTCAGTTAGTTCTTGCTTCATTGATCTATAATTTGTTTCATAGCGATTTTTTTAAAATTGTAGTGAGTACAGGCACTAGCTTTATCAGCTGTTGTCTGAAACATCAAAACGTACAACAAACGTGATTTGGACCTAGGCCACGTACACTATAGAATACAGTTATATAAATATACACATGTTATTATACATATGAATAAACAGATGAACAATGATTAAATTGTTTCATTTATTCTGAGAGTGCTCTATACAAAATAGATCAAAATGTGCAGCATATGCCATGACAGCATTGCGTGACAAATAAATAACGGCTGTAAGATTGCGGCTGCGCTGACACGCTATCAGCAATGGTCAGCAATCGATCAAACGTATTATTTTGGCGCAGTGCAAAGCAAGCAACTATCTACAAATGACTCAACCGCTTTTGACTTAGATGCAGTGATGTTCACATGTGCAGAAAGATGGTCACAGATTCATGATATTCGACCAATAATAGGTTGACAGTTGGCGATGTACATCGGACGTTAACCTTGTGTAAAAAAAAGCAAACTTCTGCTTTATGTGCGACGAATGGTGAGAGATTGACTAGAAACACGTCAAATCGGCTTTGGACCTGCCTTTTGCAACAAATAAGGTTAGAACATTTCGAAATTATCAGCTCTGTGTCTATTTCAACTTATTATAGGTCAAGTCATGTGGCGCATGCTAAAATATACTTCTAACCCGTAAATTGAAATTTGATGACAGATGGTCAAATATGTGCATTTTTGATGTACTTCAAAAAGCTCTCGCGTCGCTCACAATCATTTGCCCAAAGAAATTTGTACAGGTATCTGTAGATCATCCTTCTGCGATTCAACCACCAGAAGCTTAATCCATTTAAAGGTTTCGCACATGGTGAAAATTAATTATATACACGAAGTACTTTTAAGTGAATGAGATACATGTCTTTGAAATTTAATTATTTTGCACCCAAAAAGACAACGCAACATTCCCTAAAACCAACCCAGTACACATTTAAACACTGCATAAAAATATTTGAGTGTTTTAAAGACGGAAGAATGATGCGGTTTTGCATGGGAGGCTCTCAAACTTGCTTAATAAAATGGTGCGTCAAATGACGATTTTAACGGAATTTGGTAATTTGCATATTTCTTTGAAATAAAAGGATATTTTGCCAAGAAAACTATCCAGTAGTTTTTGTCATGCCCTAGCCTATCTACCATAAGAATATGAGCAAAATCGAATTTTCGACCCTTGCCGCGAAATTAAGAATTTGTCTGATTTTTACAGGCAGGCACTCTAAAGTTTATGGCGCCTGCAGTCAAACTTGGTGTGTGATCGATAACAAACAAAACCTTTGCAACGAGCGACAGTGGAGAGAGATTTCAATGTTAAATGTTATTTTTCAAGTGTCTTGGAATATTTTTCCCCTCAAACCAAACAAAGTTAGATTTTTATCTCTTAAGACTACTGTGACGATAACAGAACCTTAATTATGACACTAATATTGGCTAATATTGGAAACGCTCGTTCCGCCTACGAGTCATTGCGGTGTTCTTGGGCAAGACACTACTCTCATTGTGCTTCTCTCCGCCTGTGTGTATAAATGGTGGGTATTAGCAAATTTAATACTGGCAGGGTAACCATGCGATGGGAACAGCATCCCATCCAGAGGAGTAGAAATAGTCCTTGTCGCTTACTGTAATGCTACATGCACAGAAACCAGGATAAGCTCCGGGCTGCCTGATGCAGACTTGACCTTTTTGTATAGTTATTTTTTAAATCTCTCACCCTTTGCTTATAAACACCTTGTAAACTATTTTCTCCTTTTGAACCTATTATCAATTATCCCAAGGTTGGCGTCTAAACTACATAAGTTACTAAATACTTCATGTTTTTCTATGTTTTGATGTATGAAACTGTCCAGCCTGCAGTGCAGGCATTTTCTGTGGGGTGTCTGGAAAACCCGAATAGCGAATAGCGAATAGCGAATTGTTGTGAATAGCGAATAGTTGCGAATAGCGAATAGTACGAATAGTGCGAATAGTGGCAAACAGTCTCGAATAGTGGTGAATAGTGGAAAATAATGGCAAATAGGATACCCTGTCTCTTGCAGTCAGCCTCGTAGCAACTTAGGATGGGATTTTTCTGCTAAAAGGCACAGACACTTATCAGGTCAAAAGGTGTTTCTAAAAGTAATTTCTTCTGTTTTAACCGCTGCAAAAGCGTAAATACGTCTTTATTAGGTTATCCTTGTGTTTTCTGTTTTGTTACTGTTGGCAATGGACAGCCTACTAGCCTGAGTCCAGAGAAGAAAAGGTAATACATTCACTGAAATTCTGTTGCTTATTTGGATAATTAGTTAATGCTGGATATTAGATCTAAAGCAGTGACTATTGACGACTATTCGTCACTATTCTCTACTTTTTGCTACTGTTCACCACTATTCGCACTATTTGGGACTATTCGCTATTCGCTATTCGGGTTTTCCAGACACCCTTCTCTATGTTCTTGCAAGTTATGGATATTAGCTCACAATCTAGTGGATTCTCTGCCATGTTGGCTAAGGAAAGGTGGGCAGTCTCACTCCTACAACCTAGGATACTTTTTCATCTCTCTACAAGCGTGTTCCAAGTTTGAATCCAAGATGGCTCTAGCTTGATCAAAATGTATTTGCTAGCCAAAGTACGGCTGCATTCCAGGCTAGTCCAGAAACTGTCACCTGGTAAAATTACAAAATGGTATTTCTAAGCTTCTTAAAATAAATAGAACTCACCTAAACAGGAATTTATTCAGCTTACAACCTACAATACTTAGCAAAACTCTTTTCTAAATCATGTGTTGTGTCAGTAAATTGCTTATTGCCTGGAATATCTCTTAGCAGACACACTAGCTTGTTTTTATAACTTGATGTAAATGAGGTACAAATTTGTTTTTGCAGGTTATGGAGCTAGTCCTGGATATCCCACTCAGATGGGCTATCCACCTCCTGGTGGAGGATATCCTGGAGGTTTTGGAGGTCCCCCTCCACAAGCTGATCCTACACTGTGGAATTGGTTTGTTACTGTAGACAGAGATAGGTCAGGTGAAATAACAGCTGATGAACTTCAACAGGCACTGCTCAATGGAAACTGGTCCCACTTCAACAGTGAAACCTGCAGGCTAATGATTGGTGACTTGCTGTTATTTTTCTTGTTTTATAAAATTAGAATGTGTACAGAGGTTTGCCTGTTAACAATATCTTTGTTTGATTCCTCTGTTACTGAACCATCACAGCCTTTTTGATCGGATGCAATTCAGTTTGGAGAGTTACCTATTGCTTGTCCTTGGTTAAAATAAATCGGTCAACCCTCCCCCTCCCCCACCTAGCCACCCTATCCTACCCTTGTTATTTAAGTGTTTGACTTGAAGCAAGTGCTGAATATTTATGCTTCAAAACCGGAGATTGAAGTACTTGAACATTGTTTATATAAAGTATGTGTGATATTGCAGAAACAATATTCCATAGCCCTTGTGCCAGATCAGTTCATGCTCCTGTTTAATTTTCCAAAAGCCACACTCTGATGAGATCAATCTAGCTGTAATTTTTTCTATACCTTTCTTTTTTCAGAATGAAATGAATATCCCTTTTTGTTTTGTTTTTTTTGTTTTTGTTTTTTGTTTTTCAGAACTCTGATGAAAAAATAAATCTATGCAAGGAAAACACAAAACTTGCCATAACTTTATGTAATATTTACTGTAAGGATTATATCTACCAGTAGATGTGGATTATGCAAACCTGGTATAGTTATGTGATTCAAGCCTTTAGCGTTGCTTTACATTTTAACCAGGTCTCCATTTTCCTTCAAAATCATGCATCTTAACAGTATCCTACTGATGAAAAAATTCAGGTCCTGTAGAATTATATTGCCCAAATTTATAGGCCTGTATATAAAAATTACATTTGATGCATGTCAGCCCAACATTTTAATTGTTGCAATCTTTTTATCAGGTATTTTCGATAGAGATCAGTCTGGCACCATCAGTTTCCAAGAGTTTCAACAACTTTGGCAATATATTCAGCAGTGGAAAGGTTCTTTTGATAGATATGATACAGACAGATCAGGAGCTATAGAAGGCCAGGAATTACATCGAGCATTTGCTGAGATGGGTTTCAATGTGTCACCTAATTTTGTTAGCTTAGTAGTTACAAGGTACATGCAATGTGTTTTATAAATTTATTAACTGCTTTTCATTGGTAATCCTCTTTACATTGTGCACTCAGTTGTGCGAACAATTGTGCTTGCAATACATACAGTACATACGATTGTTTACTGGTTATTTTGAGTGAATGAGAGCAGTCCAACAATTGAAGAGCCAAATGCATATCTGCCTTATGTCGAATTTTAGGCCCTTTTCCTCCTCTCTGGCTCTGATTTGCCACAATCTTGGTAAATTAACAACAAATTATATTTTAAACACTGACCTGGACTTTTTTCACTCATTTGCACGTTTTTGGAAGAAAATCTGCCTGAGTCAAGATAGCTTTCTCTCAAGCAAAGATGGCGGTATCCTTTGCCAATACAATACATTAAATGTAGCTTCTGTTTATAGTGTTCAAAGTCAAAATCAAATCCTTCAGAATCTTGGCTGTCCTCTAGTAAGCCAAAGGAAAATAGGAAATTAAGTGGGAATCTGGGAACCAGGTTGTTTACATTGGTTATTGTGACATGAAACACGACACATGAGTTGGAGCGAGTGCTAAAGGAAATGCATGCCTGCCCTGTGGTTGAGAGGCATCAGAAAGCCTTGATTAATCTGTAAGTCATCAGCACGTTTTAAGAACCAAAATGTGCTTTCTGATGTGCGAACAAACTGGTACAATTGAGGTATCAGCGTTTGAAATCAGATTGATCCAGGCAGCAAAGTCCAAGAGCAGTTCTTGCCCAAGAAAACAATCCTCTCGTGAGTTGTGGCCCATTTGCCAAGTGTTGCTGTTGTCAAAGTTTGGAAAGCAAGAACTGATTTTAGACTTTTAAAAGATATCTAGCATCGACCACCATTTTTACAATAACAGTACTGTCTAATTCCCTGGGTGCTGATTGGCTCATTTTTATCATCAATAAGAGAACAGACGGATAAAATTTTAATTTATGCAAGCTTCCAAGTTTAACTTTCAGCTGTCAAACTGTCAACTTTTTAACCAATGAGATTTTGACTTTTTTAAGTAACCAATCAAAAAGCGAGAATAGCCATTGACAATGTTTGCATCATTTTGAATAAAATTCACTTATCTTTGTTTACAGCAAGTTTACGGCATCTTTTCCCCTCATTTATTCCTGGTATATGATCATTTTGGGGTCTTGTTATTGTAAAAAACAAATTGACATCAGTTTTTTGCGTCTGTCCTCTTTTTGATGATGAATTGCATCATAACATTGTCAAAGTTTACTGCGGAACCACTCGCCTGTGGCTCGTGGTTCCACAGCCACGTTGACAATGTTATGCCACAATTTATCATCAATAAGAGGACAGACACATAAATAATTTGTGAAGTTTACCACACGTGAGTTGTAGAGAACCTTCCCAGCATGCATTACGATCATGCGCAATGGACGTTTGGTGACTTTAAAAGCCTGGTAAACAATACAAGTAAGAGGAAGTGGATTTTAGGTAGTTATTGACACAGGGAGTACCATAGATAATGGCCAACAAGTATTGATCAATTATAACAGCAATCTTATTTCAAATCAGCATGATTTGTAGCGTTTAAAACTTATGGTATCAGGGGACAGAACCCTAACCTTGGGAGCCTCGTGAAATCAACATTTTGCTCTGTTATAAGTCAAATGAGCATCTCTGTGGTCATGCGTTCTCGTGAAATCTACATTTAACTGTTTCTTAGGTGAAAAAAGTGTCTGAGTTCAGAGATGGCTGTGTGATACCACTGGCAATAATTACAAATTACCTGATTTTCCATCATACTTGGATAGAATTTATTTACTTATTTATTTTTCCAATTATTGAATCCATTAGGTTTGACAAGCTTGCCCGTCGAAGCTTGAAGCTGGATAGTTTTATTCAATGCTGTGTCATGTTACGAGGTTTGACTGATGCATTCAGAGCAAGAGACACAAACCTAAATGGAAATATCACCATTAATTATGAAGACTTCATGTGTATGGTGCTTTTAAACAAGCCTTAAAAACTTATTTAATGTACAATTTAAAAGCAGCTCCGTATTTCATGGTATACAACTGAGAAGATTGCTGAAAGCCAGCAAATTTGCCATTAATTTTTAATTGCACTTAATCACCATGTAATCATAATTTTCTCATGCTGTGATCTTTGAATGTTCTTTTGAATTGCACTTTCTTAATTAAAGGCTCATGCAATTTTGAGAGAATTTTCCAAATATCACTCGTAGTGTAAAGGTTATTACACTTGAATTTTGCAATAAACTATTGCTAATTATTATTGTAAACCATTTCTTAAGTAGAGCACCTCGCGTGAAAATACATCATGAATGCCTAGACCTTGATGCAGACCTACAGAAGTATGTTTTGATTTTTTTATTTGGTTTAGTTGTTCAGAGGTAGTCATACAAATCGATGAAAATCGATAGACTTAGCTATTTATCAACTTTCAAACGCAAACCCATTTCCAAAATTCTGGTTGTTTTGAACTCTTTGCTGTTTTGAACTTATATCAGTTCCCCTTGGCCTAAAATCAACCTTCTTTATTTCAAACTCTGTTGACAGGGTAAAACAGATTCATGACATACAGTGTATCAGCTCATGTCACAACACGGCTGGAAAGTTACCACATTACATCATGTTGAATACAAAGTCGCTTCATTGTGCTATTTAAGACTAACCCAGTTATTTTTTATATCCCCTTATTTCAAAGTATTTTTCTTCTCTCAGAGTTCGAAACAGCAGGGTTCAACTGCTGGTATTATAAATGTCCAAACATCCTTGTTTCTTCATGAGGTACTAGTATCAGTCTATGGAACGCTTTTTCATTAATCATACCTGGTTTAACAATACAGGCAGGAACATAACTAGGATCAGTCAATTGAATAAGAATGGCAACTATGCAAAAGGGCGTGAACGGTAGTCACCATTTTTATTTAAATCAGTGATCCAAGTTGATCCAGTATTTTTCCGGAAAACTTGCACAATAATTATTTGTGTTACAATTGAAAGCAGTTTATCAGTTTTGATCAGTTATCATCGATTAGAGATTATCAATATAAATCGATTGATATCGCTTTTCATCCATTGAGGCCTTGGGTGTCCCATGGCGTAACGAGGGCAGATGGTGATTGATTGTTCAGGCCCATTCTTCCTAGTTTAAATGTGTTTGTAGAGAGTTGAAGGTAGTTGTTAATAGTCTGTGCCAAAATAAAATAGTAGCAAAATTGTAAGAAAGTGTTCAAAGTGTGATAGGCATCGTCTGTGTTGTGACCTAGAAATAAATTCTAATATCCTTGGAGCAGATTCATGATAGCGGAGAAGCTGAGAGAACAAGTCGACGAGGACGAGGCGGCTGCCTTCTTGTCAGGATTAACCTACTTAACTGATGTGCCCACAGGCGGCCCAGACGTTGGATACAATTAAAACGTGCCATTACATTACAATTTTAGCCGTTTATAAGACAATGTATGAGAATGCTTCGAAAATTACTCTAAATGCTACGTGTAGAAAATAATTTGAATAAAATGGCTTACCTTACGTTTGCATTGCCTTATTTTGACGTCTCTGGGTTTCTGGAGGTGGTTTAGAGCCATTTAGGCGAGCTTTACTTTCTGGTGGTTTGCTTCCCTTCAAGAGAAACGAATTATTTTCTACACGTAACTTTTAGAGTAATTTTCGAAGCATTCTCATACATTGTCTTATAAACGGACAAAATTGTAACGTAATCACCAATAACATAATGTCACATATTAAATGTCTGGGCTGCCTGTTATGTGCCCAAAGGGAGTAAACCGCCTGGTTATTGCGTTCGATGATAGGAGAACGCATACTAATTGGCTCATTCCCGCGGGTTTATGTCCTGCGATTTTCTGCGATCTCAGATGATTTCGGGGTTTGGACGCCATCTTGGACTGGCTGGCTGGCTGGCTGGCTATGGTTAGTCAAATGTTGCAAAATTCAACAACTTGCACCTGCATATTCAACAGCTTATATTTATGTTCAACAACATATATTTACATTCAACATTTTATATTTATATTCAACAATACGCATTTTCTTTTCATTCAATAAGAATATTTGTTCAACTTCGACCAAAAATAATTTCATTCAACAACAATATTTGTTCAACTGCAACCCAAATGATTTCCATTCGACAAAAATAATTATTCAGCTTCTACCAAAATCATTTTCATTCAACAACAATATTTGTTCAACTTCAACCACAATTATTTTTATTCAACAATAAAGTTCCCGGACATTCAAAATATCGTCATTCAACAAAATTACCCATTCCTCCCCCCGAACTACCCCGAACGCTGTCACAAATCCCTAGTGTTTTGGGTACCCAAACCACTGAAAGCGTAAAACTGATGGAAGTGAAATCATCCACAATTCTGCTCAAAACCCATTTATCTTCTTACGAAGCTTTGTCTCAATAAATTAAAGCGTTCTTTAGCTTGATATAAACACAATACGTCTCTGAAAATAGTCGCAATTCATAACAGACTGTCTGATCCGAGTCCGCAGTTATAACGACATACAAAACCGGATTCATGCGCCAAAGTTCCTTGTATGAACATGCGCTTGGTGCCTTGAAATGCAAGTTATTTAAAACGAGGAAGGCGCTTTCTAAACCTCCGATAGTGCGGCGGTTAAAATCAATATACGAACGAACGGCCGTCACGCAATATGCAGGTCTCAAGCTGTGACCGACCTCTGTATGTGTTGCCTGTCGGAAATGAACTCTGGCTTAGACTTGTTTGTCGCTCTTTCCTTGACCATCCTTCCTAGTATACGTAGATTTTGCCGGAATATATGAAGAAGATATAAAAGGTTTGCTTTGCCTTTTAATCCTCGGTCGATTTGGCTACCCTGAATTAAAGAAACGATAACAAACAAGCATATTGGAAAGGAATACTCATATATCACCAGGGATTTGGGTATCCCACTTTCCCAGTGTTCAAAGGACTTAGTCTTGTCTACTTTATTTGCATTTTTTATGGAGTTGTCTCCGAAGAAAAAAAACTGCTTTAATGGCAAAATCTAATAGGAGGGATGGTTAAGGAAAGAGCGAGAAATAAAGAAGTCTAAGACTTTCCCTGTATCCAAAGATTAGCCTTGTCTATACTTTATTTTATACTTATTTTGGTTTTGTCTCCGAAACAAAAAACTTATTTAATGGCATAGAGAACTGTTCGCCGGCAAAATCTACGTACACTAGGAGGGATGGTCAAGGAAAGAGCGACGAACAAGTCTAACAACAACAACAGTTTATTTCTACTGCTGTAAACAACTAAAAGAATTTACAAGATTATAATTATAAATATATAAATAAACAGTACAGTACATACAGTAGTGGGACACCCAAAATAACTAAAAAGCTAAACTAGTTGGGTGACCGTAATTATAATAATTAAAAATGTAAGAGTCAGGAAAGAGGCACAACAAATACATTGGTACACATAAGTATCACAAACTTGGTACAAGATTAAATATACAAAACAAAACAAAATAAGTAGATATAAACTATCAAAATATCAGTAAAGATTAATATAGACTAATGAAATGCGAAGTTAGTTCTTTTTTAAATTGATTAGAGGTACAACACTTGAATCTTTCATTGAGTTCATTCCATAATTTAGGTCCATTAAATCGAATATTAAATTTGCCATAATTTGTTCGAATTTTTGTAAGATAGAAAGTAGATTTAGATGCAAAACGAGTATTTACATTATGTTTACAAGATGTTTTGACAAAAAACGAATCAAAGATCTTTGGCAGTTTGCCAGTATTAAACTGGTGCATGAAAAAGAGAGTTTGAAGCTTAATATAATCTTGAAGTTTAAGAAGGTTAAGCTTAGCAAACAAAGGACTTGTATGTGCATCAAAATTTGAGAAAGTAATTAAACGGATTGTTTTCCTTTGTATTGTTTGAAGTGGTTTAATATTATGATCATAAGTGTTGCCCCAAACTATACAGCCGTAGGAGAAAAAAGGAAGAATAATGGCATGGTATAATTGAACAAGTGTTTTCGTATTAACAAAATGTCTAATCTTAGATAGCACACCAATACCCCTAGATATTTTTTTTGAAATTTGTTGAATTTGTTCTTTCTAATTTAGATGACAGTCTATGAGAATGCCAAGGTACTTAACACTCTTTTGTTGATTAATTGGCTTACCATCTATTTCAATGTTCAAGGAATTGTTTATCTTTTTTTGATGAGGATGAAATATTACAAAATGTGTTTAAGTAATATTGAGAGATAGTTTGTTGGCACGAAGCCATAGGCTAATTTCACTGAGTTCTCGATTAACATTTTGCTCTAGATGCTGTAAATCACCATGGGTATAATATAGATTAGAATCATCAGCAAAGAAATGGAAATCTAAAATAGATGAACAATTAGTGAAATCATTAATATGAATCAGGAATAATACTGGGCCAAGCACAGAGCCTTGTGGTACCCCACATGTTATTTGCAGAGGATCTGAGTCAAAATTGTTTAGAGAAATAAATTGCTGTCTGTTAGTTAAGTATGAGCGGAACCACTCATTTGGTAAACCACGAATTCCATAATGTTCCAGTTTAGCAAAGAGAATGTTGTGATCTACTGTATCGAAGGCTTTACTGAAGTCCAAAAATATCCCGCAAGAATATAATTTACTTTCAATAGCTCTTTGGATTTTATCAGTGATAAGCATAATGGGCCTGAGTAGTGGAGCGTCCACTACGAAAACCAAATTGATTATTATCTAGTATATTATGTTTATCAAGAAAATTAACTAATCTATTAAACATTAGCTTCTCCATTATTTTATGGAAAACAGATAACAGAGTAATTGGTCTATATATGGATACTAAAGCCTGATTACCACTTTTGTATAGAGGTATCACTCTCCCAATTTTTAACTTATCTGGCACTAAACCCAGAGAAAAAGAACAGTTATATAAATAAGATAATGGATGACACAAGATGCTCTTCAATAATTTAAGAATTGTCACTGGAATGCTATGTGGCCCCAGTGCTTCACTTGCATTTAAGCTAGAAATAATATTCTCAACTTCAGTTGGTGATACTCGTGATAAATAAAAACTGTTGCATTGTGAATTTGTTAAATATTCCACAAAGGTTCTATTGCCAGGTTGAATACCATTGGCCAACATTGGCCCAACTGAGGCAAAATATTTGTTGAAGGCATCAGCTATACCTTTGGCATCAGTTAAGGTGTTACCATCGACTGTTAATCTATTTGGGAAGGACAATTTACTACGCTTACAGCTAATAAGCTGCTTAATACCCTTCCATGTGGCTTTTGCATTATTAACATGATAAGTAAAATATTCTTTATAATATAGTTTTTTACTAACAATTAAAACATGCTTTAGTTTGTTCTTGTAAATTTTATAGCGAGTGATTACTTTGAGACTTACTTTTCAAATAATGCTTAAATAGCTTATTTTTAGTTTTAATAGATTGACGAATACCCTGAGTAATCCAAGGTTTAGACTTAAATTTTGCTTCTCGTTTACTTAATTTTTTTAAAGGAACATGTTTATCTACTGTAGCATTGACTACAGAGTAACGGGAATCAAACATCTGATTGATGTCATTATCCCTAAAAACATTATCCCACTGAATTGACTGGACATCTGTTAAAAAATTATCCTGATCAAAGCAAGAATAATCACGAGCAAACCTGGTCACATTGCTTGCTGTCCAAGATAATTTGTTGATAATTAAATTTGGTAAATGATCTGTAAGGTCACAAATCAAATTTCCACTAGTAGCAACAAATTCATTAGAATTAAAGAAAATATTATCAATTAATGTTGCTGTGTGATCAGTGATTCTTGTGGGCTGCAGAATGTGTGGTAAGAAGCCATAAGAAATCACAGTATTAATGAATTCCTCAGTTATCTGACAGTCTTCAAAGTTCAGAAGATTTATGTTAAAGTCACCCATGAATAAACATAACTTATTACTTTTTGAAAGTTTCTCAAGAGTCGAGAAGAGATATTTGTTAAAGTCCTCAGTTTTACCATTTGGGTGTCTATATATGACAGCGCACAGAATATTTTTATATGGATCACGATTAATCTCAATCCATAGAGATTCAAACTCTTTTGTCGTTAAACAAAGATCATCTCGAATATGAAATTGAATCCCCTCTTTGATGAAGAACCCTACACCACCAGCATTAGTCACAGTTGGCTTGGAGACAAAATCATATCCTTCAATAGCAATGTTGCTAGTTAGATCACAGTTGCTTTTATCTTTGTTTCAGAGAGGCCAATAACATCGAATGAGTGCTGTAGATCTGATAGCAGCATTGTCAAACCATCATGGTTAGCAGAAAGACTTCTTATGTTGAAATGAATTGTAGAAAAGAGAGGCATAGATTTGAGTTGTACTAATATGCGAGCCATGCGAGCCAGGGTGCGAGTCATGCGAGTCATGAAAAATGAAAAATGAAAAATGAAAAAATAAATAAAATAAAATAAATTAGTGTGTATATGAGATATATCATACCATACTACTTATTCATGAGTCCATCCGCCATTTTTGATCGTTTTCAAACCCAGTTTCTCTCGGACAAAAGTGTATATTAGACCCCATTCCTTTACCGCGTTCTTCCTTGGCACATTACGGATCATTGCGGATTTTAACAATTTTGTCACTAAAATATTCAACGAATGATTCGGACAGAGAACAGTTATTAGGCCCAGATGGATAACGCTGGACTGGATTGGAGTGCAGAAGCTTCTCTATTTTCTTAAAAAGAAGTCCGGAGTTCCCTGAGTTTTCCTGGATCACTGATGAATAAAATGTGTGCTTCGCGGAGGCAATCATGTCTGTTCTGCGGCATTTTGTAATAACTACGCATTTTGTAATACCTTACGCATTTTGTAATAAAAGTTGCAGCATTTTGTAATTACCTGCAGTATTTTGTATTAACCGCAAACGACGCATTTTGTAATAAGTGTTGCAGCATTTTGTACTGAACGTTAGTCTACGCAATTTGTAATAACGTGGTGACGCAAATTGTAATAAGTCTCTTCACACGATAATTTCACCAAGCATACAGATTGGCTGGATTCTCTTCAACACTGGCTGAATATAGTTTGTCAAGTGCTCTTTTTTTAGCAGATATTGGGAGCTAAACAACCCACATACTTCAATGTAAATCTATATTTTCAATAAGCATGTGGCATAATCTTAGTCTGAGAGGTGTATAAATTTTGGAAAATAAAATTCTCAATTCCTTAAAAATTTCCTAAATCTTCATAATGGAGAATGGAATACCACCAGGTGAAATAGTTTCACCCATTGTCACGCAAATGTTGACGTTTTATTACTTTCTTTTTCGTGAACCTAACTTGATTCCAAGACTCGGACAAAAGTGAGAAAAAAGAACTTATCTAAAAAATCGCGTGCGTCTACTGTACAAATACCCATGCAGATACTGTACTCATATTCAGTTTAAAAAATCCTGCAATAATATAATAACTGATTTTCCATCAGGTTGGTGTTGAAGGGAATCCAGCCAATCTGTATGCTTGGTGAAATTATCGTGTGAAGAGACTTATTACAATTTGCGTCACCACGTTATTACAAATTGTGTAGACTGACGTTTATTACAAAATGCTGCAGCTCTTATTACAAAATGCGTCGTTTGCATTTAATACAAAATACTACAGGCAATTACAAAATGCTGCAACTTTTATTACAAAATGCGTAAGGTATTACAAAATGCGTAGTTATTACAAAATGCCGCAGAGCACATGTCATTAACAACACTGTTCTGAAACACATACCGTTCTCTATCTACAGGTAATCTTGTACGTCGCCAGTTACGTTCGAGCTTCCTCCTTATGTTCTTTTGAACACTAATGTCAGTTGAATACCAAGGCGCACAAGGACGAAGAACTACCTCACGGGTCCTTTCGGGGGCATAAACATCAAGGGTGGACTTCAAGACCCGATGATAGGAATCAACTAACGAATCCAAATCACGCCGTGATTCATCAAACAAGGACGAATTTATGATAGTGTCATTGAATTCAGCATAATCAATCGAATGCAGCTTCCGGTGGCGAATAGTTTTTGTTGGAAATTGTGGTTTGTGCAATAATAAATGCATAAAAATAGCGTAATGATCAGAAATCAAAGGGTCATGAACCATAACATTGTCTATAAGTTTACACTGATTTCTAGTAATGATTAAATCCAAGATATGACCACTTGTGTGAGTCGGCGTAGTCACCCATTGTTTCAGATCGAAAGACGCTATTAGGTCACAAAAATGCAATGCGTTGACATCACGCGAAGAATCCACATGTAGATTAAAATCACCGACAATTAAAAGCTCGCCTGATGCTGTGGCCAATTCCTCAAGCAGGAGAGAAAATTCACGATAAAATGTTGACAAAGGCACAGATGACGGTGGGCGGTAAATAATTATCACCCGGATCATCTTTGAGCTCTTGAAACGAACATCCAAGAATTCGAACGACTGGAAGGAAGTGTTCCACTCGCTATTTTTGCATTTAATATCCATACTTTCTTTGAAAAGCAAGCCGACACCACCACCTCTCGATTCCCGTGGAATGTGGATAAAATCATAACCAGTGGGACATAAATCACCAATCTCAACACAATCAATATTTCCAGGTCTGAGCCACGTCTCCGTCAAAGCAAGAAGATCAATATCCTTGTCAACAACAAAGTCTTTCAGTACGCTAGATTTATTCCTTATTGACCTGGAATTGAGCAAACAAAAGTTGATCGCGTGAGAAGTATCCTGGGTGTTAGCAACTTGTGAGATCTACACCTTCACGAGATTGTCGCGATTAAGCAAAGATACAAATTTCGAAAAACGATCATTTCGATTTGAAACAACCGTCCTTATGCTCCTCTGCCTCGTTCGTGACTTCGCCCATACACTTGCTCTACATCCTCTTGTCCGAAGCAAACTGAAATCCTTTAAGACCGAAACCAGATGAAAAGGCAAACGAGCCGGCGAAAAACGCCGCACTGATAACAACTCACTTCTTGAATATGTAATAAGTTGTGGCGACCGAAACGAATGATGATATAATCCAACCGACTTTGAGGTAATTTCTTGGTTAGATTCAGGTCCTGGATTTGAAGATATATCAAAATGCACTGTCAAATCCATGACAAAAGGTTTCGAGGGAAGAACTAAACAGGTAGACCCATGCTTAGCCTGTTTTGAGCATGGTTGGAACACTTCAAGACTACTGAGCTCTTGCCGTCTTATAACCACGTGAGATCCAACCAGGCTAAATTCACGTCTAAAATTGCCAGGAAGAAAACCATAGCATACCGTTTCATCTCTATGCAGATGACATACAGTTGTACTTGTCGTTTACGTCCAACTGTCCTAATCATCTATCAACCTCAAAGATGGCAGTAGAATTATGTGTTAAGGACATTGGGGACTGGATGCTGCGCAACAAACTTAAGTTAAATCGGGATAAGACTGAACTTTTGGTTATTAGTTCTAAATATCGTCCAAGACCACCCCTCGACTATATACGAGTTGGTGATGAAGTAATCAAGTCTAGTAAACAGGCCAGGAATTTAGGAGTTGCATTCGATCAATGTTTGGATTTCAAAGAACACGTTAAAATAACCTGCAAGAGCGCATTTTTCCGCATTCGTAGTATAGCTAAAATTAGGCGATACCTATCCCAGAGTACTACTGAGACCATTGTTCACGCTTACATAACATCGCGTTTGGACTATTGTAACGCCCTACTGTACGGTCTCCCAAAGTATCTGATTAATAGACTTCAGCTTGTACAGAACTCAGCAGCTCGCCTTGTTACCTTGACTAGAAGGCAGGAACACATCACACCAATACTAAGGAGCTTAGATTGGTTGCCAGTTCATTTTAGGATTATTTTCAAAATATTGTTGTTAACTTACAAAGCTCTGAATGGACTGGCCCCTGATTACATTAGAGACCTACTGCGATTTAACATTTCTGGTCGGACACTAAGATCTTCAAACAACAGGTTGCTTGATGAGCCTAGAGCAAATCTTAAAACGTATGGTGAAATGGCTTTTTCCGTGGCGGCACCAAGGCTCTGGAATAAACTACCCCTCCAGATCAGACTTTCATCATCAGAGGCAGTTTTTAAGGCTAATCTTAAGACTTATCTTTTTAAGCGTGCATTTGATTTGTAGTTTTTACTCTTTATTTGTAACCTAATTGTATTATATAGCGTATTTAATTCTTAGGATTTTAACTTTTAGGATTTAGGATTTTAGGTTTTTAAAGAATTAGGATTTTAATTTTAAAGTATTGTAAAGCGCCATGGACAATTAGAGGAAAATGGCGCGATATAAATGTATATTTATTTTTTATTACAGAGAACCAAGGAAGTGGATTTTTTCGTTCCAGTCGGAATTAATTATCAGGAGAGGTAGAAAGTGTTTTGTAGCATTTACTTCTGAAATCATTCAAGTGAGGTAAGTGAGATTCAGATACAAAGCATTTTATTAACGTATTAGTTGCATTTCTTGAACATTTTCAGCACAGCCTTAGACGAGGTTAACATTGCGAAACGTAAAAGTATTTTTTTGTCAACTGTAAATGTTACTTTTTGGGTTTTGTTAGAAAATGGAAATTGAAATGGAACTTCAGCAGAGGATAGAAGAAGAAGGTTTTTAAATTGCTTTTAATCCTCCCGGTGATGGAAGCTGTTTCTATCGGGCGGCAGCGTTTCAGTTGGGATTTAAGTCGGAGATCTTGCACAACCTCATTTTTGATTATCTGGAAAGCCATTAGTTTGACGTAAGTTATTTTACCGTTGTGTTAGTGATTGCGTGACAGACAACAGATGACGACATCAATGACATCTGGTCAACAGAATTAAGCACAAACCAGTGGTAATTAGTTTTTACATCATTCTTTTCTTGTTAACCTCCATTCCTTAATTGAGCCCTAGCCCCAGTCTTTCTTTTCATTATACACTGGAGCTCATTTTTTTCCTTTATGATTATCTGTATTTATTATTTTAAGCCTAATTTTCCTTGCCTCCCGGTTCAGAGGTTCAATTCATAGGTGCTGCGTGTACATTGTCACGATGTTCGTGACAAAGCATCTGAAAAGCAACGTATTGGGTATCACACTTTTCTTACTGTGCACACTGAAAGGCTATAAGGCAGACATTTTTTTAGGAGAAATGAATAGTTTATAGTTTAGAAAACGACCTGAAAAGTCTCTTGCGCGAAGTTTTGTGACATTTTGTTTTGTTTTGTTTTTTTCCTAATAGAACCAGGGAAATGACCGCTTGGCTTTCTTGTGTGAAGTCGATATGGGTGGTAAAAAGGTGCCTGGTGTGTGGTCAGAAGCATTGAAGATCCTGCAAAAGAGTTATGCTAATTCTTTAGTAATTAGCGCCTTTGCAGACGTGATGCACTACAAAATTATGATTATTACGGTGCATGGGGTAAATTGTTGTCATCTAATGTTTCACATTGTTTGTTCCCATTGTTTTCAGACAACGAAATTTTAAAGTTTTTAACTAAGGAGTAATAAGTTGTTTTGTTTACACTTTTTCTTACAGGATGACAATTTCGTTAAAGTTGTGGAGCCTCAGCTGGGTCCCTCAGTCGGCACTCTTTACTTCGGACGCGGTGGTAATCACTAAGTCGCATTGAAGCCCAACCAAAGGGTACAGTTTTTCGGCTGGATTAGTCTGCACTTTTCTTTTCCGAGAGATACTGGCTTTTTCTGGAGTACTTAATCTAGCTCCAGCACTAGCTGCTACTTCTAAAGCATCTGAATATTCATCATCTTCACTCGAGCTTGAATAATCACTCGGCTCCGCCATTTTGAATTTTTCAGCATATCCGCTGACCACCTTCGGTTGCTACGACAGGCAGACCACCAGGGGAATAGTGTTTTTTGTTTACAAAAGGTATTTTACGCAAAATCATGCATAAAAGCAACTGATGCTTTGAATTAGAACTTGAATGGGCGGGTTTTCGTTACAAATTGCCTTAAAAAAGCAAGAAAGTTATTCAAAAAAGAAAAAAGTTGCTCGAAGGACTAAAAGTTGTTCCAAATCTGAAAAGTTGCTGAAAAGTTGCCGAGCAACTTATGAACAGCCTTACACCTAGGCCTTTTCCCCTTTGCAGAATATCAGCGGACAAAAACTTGATAAGACATAATCTTAGCCGTGTGTATGTTTCATGTTTGTGTTTTGCCGAAAAATAACTTACAATTACCGTTTGTCAAGACGGTTTTAAATTTATTGTGGTATTTTATCTTGAGTTTCGTTCATTTTGTAGCATTACTCTTCACGCCGTTTGTAATTTGATATTTTTGTTTTCCTCGCCAATGTATGCAACAAGATACCTTTGTTTCCATGAAAATATAAGAAAGATGTGTATTTTTTTAACTTACTGCTGGAGATAAATGGAATATAAAAGTTAAATATCTTCTGAAAAGTCGAAGAGGAACGATTTTGTTTTATTCAAAACGTAGATTTTCATTTCACCGATAAACAAGAATTAATCTAATTATCAAATAGTCACGTCGAATCACGGAATAGTGCGTTCTAATTCTGTTGCCAGCCGAGTTGGTGTAAAAAATAAAACCACATCAAACTAATACACAATGCTATTGAGTAATACAACTGAGGAGCGTTTCAAAGAGAAGTATTGAAGGTAGAGATCTTTACTTGACCGAAATTATATCCCACATCGGTGAGCGAGTCACCTCATCGACTGATGAAATTAATTGGAGGTTTCAGTAAGTGCCACGGAGTCTGCGGCAATAATAACGAAGTTTCTTTTGTCACAAATTTACTAGTTTTACGTGTAACTAACGCGGGAAAGTTTCGGCTGAATATGATCTTTGGGTTCTCTTTCATAAAAGAGGAAATAAACAAGCTGCTAAGGAGAAGCAATATGTTCCGATTCTCTATTTCAACCCTGGCAAACACACAATAGTTATAAAACAGCAGACGACATTTCTTGAATAGAGCTAGGGAAGATTCCAGAAGATACGCAGTCACAGTAACGTTCTTTGCACTAAAATAGGAGAACTGACGTTTCCTGAAATATAACTGCTATCCCCAGCCAAAACGAGAGTGTGATATCACTCATCACAAAAAAATAAAAAAAACTGCATCTGAACTCGAGAACGGAGTTTATCACACTAGCAATGCTAGAACGCATGCGTCTTATATGCTATGAAATGTATCTTTCACCTAACATATAGTCGACTTTGACGCTAACTAATCTGCGCATGCGTTTGGAGCAAATTGCTTCTGTTCTTGACAGAATGGCACCACAAGGATAGCATGAGATTTGCAAAACCATATATATATTTTTGCCATGTTATCAGAGAAGGCAACGTAAATTTGACACGTTTTGCGTAGTGCACTCGGGTACCTACGGCACCCAGTCCCCCTTCCCGCAAGGCTAATTGATTAATTGAAATTAATTAATTAAACAAACATTAAAGTTTACACCTTATGGCGTTAATACTTTAGTGTCTTAGCGAACAGCAGCCCCCTAAACCATCCCAATAGTGCACTCTGCACTAGAAAACGGAGCCGAAATTTAAACCCAGGCCTCACTGCCTGGGTATTAAATTATGAGCTCGAGATTTCTATGTGGTGATAGTTGATGAGGCCGCAAGACTCATCAGCTATCGCCTCATAGAAATCGAGAGCGAATAATCTAATTGTTTTAGTAGAATTCTCACTGAAATAAACTCAAATAACGGTTTCTAACTATTTTTTCTACACATTATTGAACTTAACGCTTTAACAAAATCGCACGCATTTAATTGTCCTTGTCCTTCAATAATTTCAAGTTTTTAAAGTCATGAAACCGCTAATGTCCTTCGTCTCCTCAGGAATTTAATTATCCATTTACATCTAAACTTTCTTCCAAAACTTCGGAAAAACGATAAAAACGTCGCATTTTGTGGACGACCGACAGCCACTGCACTCTAATGACTGATAGTATACGAGTAGCTCAGCCAATCAGCTTGCAGCATTTACATTAGTATACTAGTAGAATTCTACTAATGGCTGATAGTATACGAGTAGCTCATTTTCGAGTTGCCATTTTCCTCCTCTAAATACTTCTATTCTTGCTTGAGACTCTCTAATTTAGTTGATCTTTCATTTGAATATCTTAGTTTTTCAAACACACGGTAAACAACCATACTCTTTCCCAGTCCTCTCACGTTTTTGCAATGGGCTATTAACCTCGCGGTGACATTTACGCGCGAATATCCAGAACACCCTTGTGTTTGGCATTGCGCTCAAGGCGGAGAGGTAATTTTTCCGCCGCTCGGTTTTTCTTGAAGCTGGTCTGGCAAAATGGGGAAGACGAAAAAGGATACGCACGCTAGAGTGGCTGGGCGAAGAAAACAAACAAAAGAAAGCGCGGCGGAGCAAATGTGCATGGATATTATTCCAGTGGATATCAATGAGTCCGACAGCGCTTCATCGGTATAGGACTCAACAGGAGAGTCATTGTAAACATCGCTGTTATCGTTGTCAAATTTTTTACAGAACCTTTCTCTTCTCTTGGCTCGATGTTTTTGCCCGCTTGATACGATAGTTATAGCTTCATCCGCGAGGCCAACTTTCGCTTCTTTACTCCGAGATGTATTTTCATTCGCTCTTCGCTTTTTCGAACTGGTCTACGGAGTTTTCTGTGATCCACGTCTACTTATAACTTAACCCTTTGAATACCAACTACGCATATATGCGTAATTAATGGTCGTGCTCTTTGTACCACTTGTGACGTCATCAATTTAAATGTCATAAGATATTCTTGATAAGCAAATAGTAGTGCTAGGCTAGCCCTTTCCGCACAATGGTCAGGTTTAGATATCGACGACATTCCGACGTCGCAAATCGAAAAACGTTATCAGTTTTGGTGCAAAAACGGTGGTAAAATAGTCCACAACGCCTATGATTGATCAAGGTCCATTTCTAGGCTTCGCCCGTAATTAACATCCAACTTTTCACTGCAGCCAGAAAGAACATACAATGCAAAAGGTAGCCAGTGTAAAAGCGCCGAGAAAAACAGAAAGGAAAGGGCCAACAAACGAAATTGAGAACGGTTAATGCCAAAAAAAAAAAAAAAGTCCAAATTTTGGCTTATGCACATGCCCTAATCCTCGAAAAATCTCTCCTTTTAGTAAAAAAAGAGCTTTTTTAGCAAAACTTAGGCTTATTTAGCGTCGTGGCAGCTGAAAAACCTGACTAAACGGTTAAAAACGGTATATATGTATACAGCACTGCACTGATGAGGCCCAGAAGGCCGAAACAGTACTGTCTGCAGTTAGTTGTGTATATATATATATACACACAACTAACTGCAGACAGTACTGTTTCGGCCTTATATATATATGTATATATAAGCAGTGTCATCTTAAAGGACATTTCTGCGGCAGCCTTGTCTAAGACCAAAGTTCTTCAGAGAGAACTACATTTCCAGCGCGAGCACCTCTTTCGTGACAATGAGGAAGCTGCTGCTGAAACCATTTGGAGACAGATTAAAGAACGGATGGTGGCACTGGAAATTGCTTTGAAAAAGAAAGCGCGCCATAAGTTCTCGCTGGCCACGCCTCTTCACCCATTGCAATTGGATCAAACCATACAACCTAGCAACACGAGAAGGAGAACGCGGCGTTTTGAAAGAATTGCCCAAAGGAATGTAAGAGCTCCAACCAGAAACGATAGTAGCGGTGTAACAACTGAGGCCAACTTGCCGTACTTGAATCCTATTAATCTAACCTCTTCTGAACTCACAGATGCGGAGCGTTCTCTTCTGAAGAAAGGACCAGCATTTTGTCCTGTGCCTAAGGACGTCAACTGGCAAAAGGTCACTGATGACATGGATAAATTTGAAAGGAGAATCCGTCTTGCCATTTTCTTCCACGGAAGAAATGCTGAAGACAACCCCCGTATAGTGGATGATCGATTTCCAGCCATTCCATCAGCTTACCAATGGTTGCCTCCAAAATCCATTTTTCCGGAGGTAGAAGTGTTCCTCAACAATGTGAAGATTGACATCCTCAAGCTTGCTAATTTAAGAACTTCCAAGGACAATCTTACGAGAGAAGAAAGGTTAGCTTTAAGGTCTCTTAAATCTCGTGAAAATATCATTAGAATTCAAGATAAAGGTTCTAGGTTCGTTGTCCTCAGTCAACAAGAGGACCAAAACAAGATAGTAGAGCAGCTTAATAATGATTTGCATTATGACAGCTTAGACTCCGACCCCACACTTGACCATTTTGAAGTGGTTATGGAATGGAGTCGTAAGTGGTTTTCTGAGGGGCAGATTAGCCAGGAGATTGCCACGTGGGTTGTAAATCTTGAACCAAAACCGGGAGTGGCATTTGGGAATGTCAAAACACACAAACGTGACAACCCACTTTGACATATTACATCCTGTTGCGGTACGGCAATCGAACGGCTCTCTGCTTTTACAGAATTCTACCTCAAACCTCTTTCACAGAGTCTTCCATCTTTTGTTAAGGATTCTACGGATTTTATTAACAAATTAGAAGATTTAATGCAAAAGGCCCATTCCCTGAGGGGTCCCTACTTGTGTCTTGGGATGTAGTCTCAATGTTTCCGAACATTGACAACAATCTAGGTATTTCAGCAGTTAGAAGGGCATTTAATTCAAGATCTGTTAACATTCTTTCCACTGACTGCTTAGTTGAAGCCGTTGAAATTTGTCTCAGGGTAAATAATTGCCAGTTTTCTGGTCAGAGTTTTGTTCAAAAACACGGCACGGCCATGGGACCGAAAAACGCCTGCAGTTATGCAGATTTAGCGATGGGTATCATCGATGAGAAAGCCAAATTTGGAGGTAGCTTGAAACCTATGCTTTGGTGGAGATACAAGGATGATATATTTGACATTTGGACCCAGGGTTTACCTAAATTACTGGAATTCACTGATAATATTAATGGTTTGTATCCTACTATCAAATTCGAATTGGTTTACTCCTTGATCTCTAGTTGCATTTTCGTGACGGGTTTATCAGCACTGATGTTTATGCTAAACCCACCGATAGCCATCTCTATCTACCTTTTTCGAGTTCACACCCCTCACACTGCAAAAGAGCAGTTCCCTTTGGGGTAGCTTTAAGAATCAAACGCAACTGTTCTACTGACGATTTTCTACAAAATAGATGTAAGGAATACAAAGGGTATTTGAAATCGCAAAATTATCCAGCGGAGCTTGTTGATGAACAGTTCGACAAAGCTCTTAGTATACCAAGAGCCGAACTTTCGTTTGAGGAAAAAGGTTAAGCCAGCAAAGAAAGTTTTTCCATTGGTGCTCGACTACAATCCAATTTTGCCAGATATCCAAAAAGTTATCAAAAAGCACTTTAATCTATTACAATCCTCCCCAGAAGTCAAAGAAATTTTTCCATCCAAGTCGATATTTCCCGCTTATCGTAGAACCAAAAATCTTAAGGAGATGTTGGCGCCATCAAAATTTCGGGTAGCCTCCAGTAGGAATCAAAGAGAAGAAAACGGAGGTTGTTCAAAATGCAACAAGTAGTGCGATCTGTGTAAAAATTATTTCATTCAAGCTTCGAAATTTCAAAGTTCGGCAACTGGTCGTCAATATCCCATTCAACAAAAGCTGTCTTGTTCGTCACAAAATGTTATTTATTTAGCCACTTGTGCCAAATGCAACCTGCAATATGTAGGCTCCACCTCGACTGAATTTAAAGCAAGATTTCGTAACCACAAGTCGAACATGCTGAAGAACAAAAGAACTTGCGAATTGGCCATCCACTTTAATAACTCTGAAAATGAAATTTCTCAAATCAATTTCATCATCATTGAACAAATTAGGTCTTTCGAAAATTCCTTACATCTTGAACAATTATTACTCACTAGGGAAGCTTATTGGACCGCGCAATTATTTACCCTTAATCCTCATGGTCTTAACAAACGGCGGGAATTTAGATCAAAACACCGCATTAATTGTTACAATTGAGTAGTTGTGATTTGCCACTTTTCCAATATGACGCATTTTAATTTTATTCTGTTATCATTTTTGTTATTTGTTTATTTCTAAGTTCAAGAGCTCTTTTCAAGGATTCTGTTATGTTTGTTGTCGGCTTTTCATTCAGGGGCTTTGGAAGGGAAATTATTACTGTAGTTTAATGGCCCTTTCCTGGGATCCTGTTATGATTTTTACCTAATTACATTCATTCAGAGGCCTTCAATGGGGAGCTTGTTACTTCAGAGTAAACACTATTAATTAAGTTAGATTTTTTCTCTCTAGTTTTTGTCACTCATTTGTATTCACCTTATTTGAATTCACATGTCATCCATAGTTCTGTATTTGTCTTTGATTGTCTAATCCTTTTCACCTTGTAATTTAGACCTTTGTTGTATTACGTAACCTCAATCTTAATATTTCTGCTCTGTATATAGGTCGGTGTTTCTGTACATCGCAACCATTGTAAATAGTTTTTTAGTGTTTAACTTTTAACCTGAAGAAGGCCGAACGGCCGAAACGTTGTACATTAAACTCGTCCAGAACAGTCAAGAGTTGGTCTCTTCGCCACATCGTACACTAAACTATATATCTAGATAGATGTGTAAACGATGTTGGTTTGCCAACGATGATGCCTTGGAGAAAAGGATCCAGTGGACACAGAACGCTTCTTCTTTAAATAATCATAGGTTGAATAAACAGAAGAAGATGCGAAGTTTTCTCGTAGGAGGTCTTTAATTCAAGTGGACGTTTCGCCCATTCGGGCTTCTTCAACACTAAGAATATCTATGCTCTAGATTCCGAGGATCGATATTCTTAGTGTTGAAGAAGCCCGAATGGGCGAAACGTCCACTTGAATTAAAGACCTCCTACGAGAAAAGTTGGCATCTTCTTCTGTTTATTCAACCTATATATATGTATGTATGCATGCATGCATGCATGTATGTATGTGTGTGTGTGTGTGTGTGTGTGTGTGTGTGTATGTATGTATGTATGTATATATAGGTAATCTTTCCGCGAAAGTCGTCTCGGTTGATTGCATACACGTTATAGGGCTGTCAATCACGAGGGAACGTTTACTTCCGGCCATAACGTAAAACCTCCATTTCTCCGCCAATATTTAGATTTTTTTTTTTAGAAATTAGAGCTTACCCTTCGACCATAACTTTGACCCAAAAACCCAAATTTGAAGAAAATTGTCGATCTTAAGGTATACGGTAACCTTAATGGCAATGGTCAAGGAAAGAGAGACAAATAAACAAGTCTAAGACAAAGCAACATTCACAGAGTTCAGTCACAGCTTGAGACCTACATATTGCGTGACGGCCGTATCTCTGTACAGTGTGTTCGCTCGCATATTGATTTTATTGCATTTCAAGGGTTATCGATAGACACCAAGCGCATGTTCATACAAGGAACTTTGGCGCATGAATCCGGTTTTGTATGTCGTTATAATTGCGGACTCGGATCAGACAGTCCGTTATGAATTGCGACTATTTTCAGAGACGTATCGTTTTTATATAAAGCTAAAGAACGCTTTAATTAATTTATTGAGACAAGCTTCGAAGGAAGACAAATGGGTTTTGAGCAGAATTATGGATGATTTCACTTGCCCCAGTTTTACGCTTTCAGTGTTTTGGGTATCCCCAGTGGGATACTCAAAACACGGGGATACCCCACTGTGACACCGGTATAATGTGGACGGGGCCTGGACCGTCGTATATTAACACTAGCAGTTGGCAGTGTGATGGCCGCAGATTTAAACTACGTTCTCCTGGCAAAATAAATGATCAGTGTTTTCACAGAGGTAAGCGGCAGAGCTTTAATACAAGTATTCTCTGTTTATTTAGTGTAAATTAATCTGCCGGTCTAACAAAGCAAACACACTTCTTGACGGAAAGGGCGTATTGAGACTATTGAGGGTCTATTGACTTGATCGTAAACAAAATTCATGAAAATTAAAGCACATATTCCGTTCGGATATGTAAGGCAATATACAACCAGTGAGAAGATTGAAACAGTCCAGTTTCGTCTTAAAATTTCTTAATCCTCAAAGCACCACAAATGGAAAAATCTAAAAACAGCAAAACAAATAACGGAGTCCCGCTGTTCTTTCTATCTTTTTTTTCTCAGAAGAAAGAGATAGATAGCAGTGTTTTGCTATCAGTTTATTGGCCTTCACAGGGCAACTGGGGCCATGGGGTGCCTGCTGCTACTGCTGCTGTGTTTCTTTGATCTGAAGCAAGCTATCTGGGTTTCTTATGAGCCGTCAATTAACATTTCCAAACGCTACTCTTAGAGAGTGTATCCTATTTATGTATGTTATAATGGTAAATTAGGCTTTTATCATCGCTTTTCACTGAAACATTACAAAATTAAAAACAGATAATCAGGAAATACCATCACTTGCCTAACGTGCATTACTCATCGTGAGCGAAAAACAAAACCTTGTTATTTTATTGGCTAACGCCAGCGATCTGTGGCGAACTTTTCAACTGTGTAAAGTGGATGACAACTCATTAGCCTCGCGTTCATCGTGACTCAACAACGGAAGTCTGCTAAAATATCTGCATCCAAATAAGCGCCTGTAGGAACTTGAAATGGCCTGCATAGTTCGTGAAGAAACTGGGAAAAGCCTTGCTAAGGGGGTTAAATCAGTTCGGGCTAAAATGGACGCGATTGCCGAGAGCACAAGAGCAGAAGCCTTGAGAGAAAAGCGAGCGAAAGAGGCCATAGCTGAAGTAAATTTGAGAGAGGAGAGATCACTGAATGAGAAGAGGAAAATACTGGACCAGATAAAACAGGTTGAGAAGAAAATAGAGAAGGCAGAGACGAAGGAGTCTTATTGCAAGGAACGAATTTACTTTGCCGAGCAGAGATTTGATGAGAACTCAAAAATGAAAAGCTTTCTTGAGAAGAACAAAGTGGACGTCGGTTCGATGGAACAAACCGTGGAACAATATAGAGAGAAAGCTAGAACCATTGTGGACAGCATTGCTAAAATGCAGAAGGCCATTTTAGCCAAAGAGAAACAAATTCATGCTGGGGAAAAGCGTGAGATTGTAGCTCGAGATAACATAGCCAGGTGTCAGGAAAAGCTGAGGGCCATGGAGCGAGTCGGAACCAGCATAACAATGAACTACTCTCCGATGAGTGAGAAACAGTATTTAGAAAAAGCGGTGTTACTCCGAGAAAAGATCGCCCAGGCTACAGTCAAGAGAAGGAAGACTGAAAAGAAAGCAGACGCGTTAGAGAAAGACATAGCTGAGTTAGAAAGGAAAGTCGCCATGACTAAAAAGCGAAACGTCGAACTGAAACAAACAACAAATGAACTGAAAGGTTCCCGAGTGTGACACGCAACGACAAAGAAACAAGAACCTCAGTACCTCACAATAGCTAAAGAACATGCAATCATACTCGAGACTCGCCATATTTATGACCTTTCGTGATAAATTTAGTTATATTCGTGATAGCTAATATTTATTGTGATAGTTGTCACGTTCATTGCCAAGTCAAATAGGACAAATTTTTGAACGCCGATCAATGTCAATAGAACGTGTAATCTTGCGTTATCCGTCTGCGGAAAAAGCAATTTCTTCCTTTGTATTTGAAACAAAATGGTTTCTGAATGGTTTCTCTTGAAATATTAATAGTAGACCCAAAATATTTTCTTCTTTTTACAAAAAGGTCAGTTAAGTTGAATAACACTGCATTAAATAATACACTGAAATGACAAGTCACGCAAGCGATTTTGCAAGGTTATAAATGCTTCTTTGTTCGTTGAATATTACGTGATGTTATAACTGTAGGATACAGCCATAGTACGTAAGCTAATTCTGAGGACGTTTCAGGCAACTGTACGACTGTTCAACTTATTAGTCTCCATCAACTGTGCAATTTACTCAAGACGCTCAGTTATAACACCCTACCCTACCTAAAGAAATAAAACCTTTATCAGTCGGTCAATTTATAAAATTTAGAAAGCTACGCACGATGATATCATATATAAAAGCCCTGGGACAAGCGCAATCACGAGTTCAAAGGAGCCCGCCATAAGTTTATCTTGCTCATAAGCGGTGGCAAGTCAATCGCCACGCAGTTTCCCCGCATAAGCAAGTCTTGGAACACTGAACAAACAACGGCGGCGATACCTTCCCCATCACTGATCAACTGAAACGTCTCCCAAGCGAAAGCCACGCCAGCCTCGTTCCCAGGGTCTCTCATCTTACCGCCCCCTGGAGCGAGCTCACTCCAGAGGGCGGTAAGATGAGAGACCCTGGGAACGAGGTTGAAGCCACGCACGCCATAGCCTTCGACATCAGCAGGTTAGACCACAGGCTTCCCAAGCTCAAAATTCGACTCTGCATGGGTGGTGTATTACCCTGGGTGCCAGAGGGGTCACTGTAGAGTGTGGACCGGATGGCGGCGGATGGCGGATGATAAAATGAGGATGACAAAATGCGGATAATAAAACGCGGATGACAAAATGCGGATGGAAAAATGTGGACGACAAAATGCGAGAATGACAAAATGCGGTGACCATATTACGGATGATAAAATTCGGACAAGGAAAAATACCTTACGATATTTTAGGTAGGGAGAAATAGAATATCCGTGAACAGAATTCGATCATCATAAACCATTTTTCCTGTAATGGCTGGTGTAGGAATATCCATAGGTGCAGTTTGGAATATTGATGTGTACTTTCGGGACAGATTTCTAAAATTAGTCTTAGGTCTTTGTAGATTACCACGCCGTGCCGGATACGCTTCAGTAAACTAACATTTCATCTGTTACTGATGGACTATTCTGGTTAGTTTGTATGAAAAAAACAAGATGCGAACTTATTTCCCTGTAATGTCAATAGTAACTGACCTTTGTTAAGTTGAAACACCAAACAAAATATATTTCTGATATATTCAATTGTGTCTGTGAAAAATCCGACGAACTTTGACGGGTTTCGCTGGAAAGGGCGTGCAAAGCTATTTTCAGCACTTCTTCATCTGGTGTTTCTTTGTGGCTTTAATGCGGACTGTTAATTTGAAAAGAGTTGTTCGGTTTCTTTTTAACATTTTCTTTACTTTTGCCAATTCGTCCTTTTTTCCGGTAAGGTAAAGTCTGCATGCGAGCCAAGTGGCCCATCAGGCTGGAGCTTATCCCGGTTTCTGTAGCATGAAGCGACTAGGAGTATTTCTACTTCCCCCTGGATGGGATGCTAGTCCATCGCAGGGTTACCCCCAGCATTAAGTTCGCCGGTACCCATTTATACACCTGGGTGGAGAGAGGCACTGTGAGAGTAAAGTGTCTTGCCCAAGAACACAACACAATGTCCCCGCCCACGGCTCGAACCCGGACCGCTCGATCCGGAGACGAGCGCACTAACCATGACGCCACCGCGCCTCCCACCCTTTTTTCCGGCCTTAAGAGTGCCTGCCTGTAAAAATCAGACAAATTCTTAATTTCGTGGCAAGGGTCGAAAATTCGATTTCGCTCATATTCTTATGGTAGATAGGCTAGGGCATGACAAAAACTACTGGATAGTTTTTTTGGCAAAATATCCTTTATTTCAAAGAAATATGCAAATTACCAAATTCCGTTAAAATCGTCATTTGACGCACCATTTTATTAAACAAGTTTGAGAGCCTCGCATGCAAAACCATATCATTCTTCCGTCTTTAAAACACTCAAATATTTTTGTGCAATGCTTAAATATGTACTGGGTTGATTTTAGGGAATGTTGCGTTGTCTTTTTGGGTGCAAAATAATTAAATTTCGAAGACATGTATTTCATTCACTTAAAAGTACTTGGTGAATATAATTAATTTTCACCATGTGCGAAACCTTCAAATGGATTGAGCTTCTGGTGGTTGAATCGCAGAAGGATGGTCTACAGATTCCTGTAAAAATTTCTTTGGGTAAATGAGTGTGAGCGACGCCAGAGCTTTTCAAAGTACGTTAAAAATGCAAATATTTGACCATCAGTCGTCAAATTTCAAGTTACGGGTTAGGCGTATATTTTAGCATGCGCCCCATGACTTGACCTATAATAAGTTGAAATAGACACAGAGCTGATAATTTCGAAATTTTCTACCCTCGTTTGCTGTAAAAGGCAGGTCCATAGACGATTTGACGTGTTTCTCTCACCATTCGTTGCACATAAAGCAGAAGTTTGCTTTTGTTTACATAACGTCCGATGTATATCGCCAACTGTCAACTTACTTAATGGTCGAATACCATGAATCTGTGACCCCCTTTCGACACATATGGTCACCACCGCATCTAAGTCAAAACCGGCTGAGTCATTTGTGGATAGTTGCTTATTTTGCACTACACCAAAATATTACGTTTGATTTATTACTGCTTGAATCCTTGCTTGCAGCGGTTCCTTGCTTGTTCGTCACGCAATGCTGTCATCTCATTTTAGGGGGTAGGGGTAGGACAATTTCTATCCTAATAGGTAAGGCTCAGTAAGGCTTGGAACCACTGGGAGCACACAATCGTGTTGAGTAGGAAGAGACTAAATTAATAAATGAAAAGAATGAATAGTTTACCACTGCCCCTGTTGTTATCTTTTACTCGACCACCGCTACCTACATGCCCGGCGTAATACTGTAACGCTAAACTCATACCTAGGTCTTTTCGCGCTGTGCAATTATTTTTGGTTTACATGTAATACAGTGGGCTACCCTCGGGGAAATGGGTGGTGACCGCTTAATGGGGCTAGCCGCTTAAATAGAGGTTGGTGTACCTTGAATATTTAATTTTTCACTATCGGGTTATAAATTTCTTGGTGAACATGGAGTCAATTCAAGGCAATCATGATAGACGTGTGTTTGAATTATCACTCGTCATGCACCTTCAATTTCAGACTCTTATCTGCCATCGCCCTTTCCAAAACAAAGTTTTTAACTTTCGGGTGGCCGCTTAATAGGGGTAAAGACAATAATGAAACCCTTATCGGAACGACCAAATGGTGGCCGCGGAGGTAGCCGGTCAATAGGTGTTTTATTTACAATATTTTACTGACAATAATTTTGGACTGTATTGACAACAGTCCTCTATTTTCTGTTACAAACATACCAATGCCTCACCACTAAGCAAACAAAATACGCCAAATAAAATGGCATGGCCAGGGCTATTTACTCACGTAATTACTAATTAAATTTAGTCTGTTTTTCTCACGAATTAGACACGTTGTGATTTCCTATTTTTATTTCAGCTCGTTCTTGCTTCATTCATCTACAATTTGTTTGTGGCGATTTTTTTAAAAATTCTAGTGAGTACAGGCACTAGCTTCAGCAGCTGTTGTCTGAAACATCAGACCGTACAACAAACGTGATTTGGACCGAGGCCACGTACACTATAGAATCAGTGACGATTATATAAATATACACCTATTATTATATATATGAACAAACAGATGAACAAAGATTAAATTGTTTCACTAATCCTGAGAGTGCTCTATACAAAATAGATCAAAATGTGCAGCATATGCCATGACAGCATTGTGTGACGAACAAATAACGGCTGTAAGATTGTGCTGCGCCGACACGCTTTTCAGCAATGGTCAGCAATCGATCAAACGTAATATTTTGGCGCAGTGCAAAACAAGCAACTATCTACAAATGACTCACCTGTTTTTGACTTAGATGCAGTGATGTTCATATGCGCAGAAAGAGGGTCACAGATTCATGGTATTCGACCAATAATAGGTTGACAGCTGTGCTTATAAACTGCAGTACATCCAAAAAGAACTCTTTACAAAAGTTTAAGAACGTTTCCTCCTTGTGCTCAAGTTTTGTTTCCGCTATTTTAAAGGCATGAAATCTGTTCCAGATCAAAAGCTGTAAAACGCTCTTCCCTTCCACTTCCAAAGGTCTTATTATCCTGCCATCGGAAGATGAAACGGCTCTTTCGCTAGAAGATACTAGACAAGCACACTAGGAAGGGCTAGGAAATGGTTAGCAAAGATTTCAAGAAATAAAGATAAGGTCGAAGTGCAATCGACTAAATTAACTCCATCAACTCACGTTTTCGAAACAAAGATAGATTCAGTCAGAGAATCGTCGCTGACGGACGACTCCGTGACCTTTGTGCAGTCCACTTGCGACCGGCAGGTATATTTTGCAGGGTGCAGGGTGCAGGTTGCAATTTAATTATAACTGGAAAACCGCTGGCACTTAGAAGAAACGTACAGGTGGTAGACTTACCGTGACTGTTACATGACGCCGTTTACAATTGCTCAGAAAGGTGGCTTCCACTTAAGTGCCAAACCGGCCGAAGCGATGGGAGGAGAGTATATTCCTATGATTTTAAGCCTGCAATGAATTATTGGTTTTGAAGAAACATCTGAAATATCATCTGAAATATCTGCTGAATTTGGTTTCTTCCCTGTGAGTACCAAAATGAAAGCACACTGAGCTTGTGCTAGTATATTCCGTCGGTTAAAATCTTGTTATTTCATTTCTTTATTTATTTGCTTCATTTGTGATGGCAATCTTCTGTTGTTGAGGGAAGACCCGAGCCAAATCTGGAATCGATGAAAACATCTGTGGAGCGGCCATCCTGATGGCTTTCAAGAGATTTCACTGGTCTCAGCGTGTCGATCGATAAGTACTTATCGCGACACTTATCGTGGATGGATGGTGTTTTCACTACGTGAAAGATGCGATTTACGTTATGTAAGAACCCCTGACGAGTATGTAGGTTATTAATTATTTTTAGTGCCAGCGGTTTTCCAGTTATAATTAAATTTCAACCTGCAACCTGCACCCTGCACCCTGCAAAATATACCTGCCGACTTGCGACAGACACCTTTGCGCACGTGTTGTGCACGGGTGTCTCTAAAACGAAGACCTCTGAAACGAAGACCTTAAGACCCCAAGACACTAAGACCCCAAAAACTCTAAAACGAAGACCCCCTAATTTTCTAAACATTTTTTACCTTTAGTGAAGTTTCGCTCCTTCTTTATCCGGCCAATTTTGCTCATATTGGTGTCGATGTTTTATCCGCCATCTTGAGCTGAGTAACCAGGCTCTCACACTTGTTGGAAGTTAGGCTACGTACCGATTTGCTTCCTTCTGTCAATTATGTGGAGGAAGAGAGAGCGCGCCCGCGCTTTGCCGTGTTTTCCCGGCACAGTTTGGCAAGTGAATTGTTCGTCGATTTTTCATATTGGTCTTCATGCTTCTCTCACGGCTGATAGGTTATGATAACATTTTACAATACAAAGACTCTTACGTTGTTCTTTTCATATATTATTTCAATATCATTTCAAACGTTGGATTTCAAAAAATTGTGTTAGAGGCATGTTCCAGGAAATTGTCGATAAAATATGACGTAATCACAGAAAAGACAAAAAAGTGGTCGCATCATGTGAAATAAAGAATGTTACCTTGTATTGTACTATGTTTTAGGTATAAGTTCATAGAAGATCAGAAAGTGCGTATACTTGGGAAATTGCCGGAAAGAGATAACGAACCTCTGTCAGTTCCGACTGGTTTAATGACGTTTCGGCCTTTCGCTTTCTTCAGATAAAAAGCTATGAACAAGATAGAAAGATTTGCGAATTCGGACTGGTTCAAACACATTTATTTGCTACTCCGACTTTCATGTTTCTCGCGAAGAATCATCATATATATGGTCAGTGTAAAAGTAGTTTACCAATGGACGCCGAAGCCTCCTAAGTATGCAATGTTTCCACGTAAATCTGTAGATAGGCGTAAATGACGGGACTCTTGACTGTTTCCTCGATTTAATACTGAATAATACTTTAAAATGAATAGAACTAAACATTTTTTGCAGACTATTTTGAACGCTGACCGAATTACTTTACCGTTTAAGAGTTTTTAGAAAGGTTCTTCCAAAATAAGCCGGCTTTGAGTATATAACAAAATATCTGGCCCCAGTTGTTCAAAGGCTGGATAACGCTATCCACCGGATAAATCGCTATCCAGTGGATAAGTGTTAACAGAACAAACCACGCTATCCACCTTTCGAACAACCCGGGCCTGTATTTCAGCGCCAAATGGAGGTTTCATACTGCGAACGCCACTTCCGGCCAAGGTGTGAAAGCTTGGTTGCTCAGCTCAAGATGCCGGTTAAAATCTTAACACGGTTTGTTGTTGTTATTGCATTATTGGCCGGATAAAGGAGCAAAACTTCACTAAAGGTAAAAAATGCTTAGAAAATTAGGGGTCTTCGCTTTAGAGTTTTTGGGGCCTTAGGGTCTTAGTTTTAGAGACACCCGTTGTGCAGTCTTTTGCTGCGAACGCTCCGTGTGCCCAGCAAACTTGTCGACTAGGGTACAGTGGGTAGCCGATCTGTGATCGTAGAACTGTTTCACTTATTTCGAAAATGCTGGTTTTCTGCAGAGGAAATTTGCTGAGAAGTTAATAGCCGAAGTCCTTCGATGTGGTAAAAGACGGAGTCTGAATAACTACTGTTCCTTGATCAAAGTCTTTTCGTGTTTATTTTTAACTTTCACTTTTTTCATAACCGGCGTAAAAAATGTTTCGATCTATGAATTCTCTAAGCCTAATTTAACAACTCAGAATGTAACTTATTTCCCCTGTCCCGATATTATCATTCACATTTTGTCATCCCGGGTTCGAACTTTTCTCTTCTTTTTCATTGGGATCGCATCCACTTCAGTAGCTAGAACAACGGTGAGTTACTCAACTCAATGTGAACTTTTTATTGGTGATGGAAAAAATACACAGTTTTTGGAGTGACCTTCTCCTTTAAGGGACGACTGGCCATGACAAAATGCATTGGATTCAAAAATGGCCTCAGGAGTTGAAAATACAGGATTATAACGAAATCATGTTAACCAGGCAAATTCATGGCCATTTAGAACAAAATAGTTATTTTGACCGCTTCCCTTTCTATTTGTCCCTATGAACGGTTCGAAATATGATTTGCTCACGCCGGTCACCGTCCCAGCCCAGAGACATAGCACTACAGCTCTCTGTCTTATCCAGAAACGTGCTTTAATACGTCTATATACAGTCAGACTGTGCTAAGTGAGGGACTGTGTAGGGGCCTAAATGTATAGAGTCGCAAATGAAAGGTCCGTGGAACTCCTGATTAGAGCCCGAGGATCTAAGTGTTTCTTTTGTCCTCTTGGTGTACGGACCAAAAGGTCAATCACCGTTCCCTGGCGCCACTGAGGTATATGCACCGGAGCCCTGGAGCCGTATGGAGCTGGAATTCCAAAATGTTTGACGTGTGACTTGTAATACACGAGCACCGCAGACATATAAGTGCACGCCGAAGTGAAAGTACAACCGTTGCGTGGTAAACTACTTGTACACTATGTAGAAGAAAGATGGCTGTTGAACCATTCAGATAACTGGTCCATGCAATCCTCAGCTTGTTTTGACCAATGAACATACTCAAGGTGAAATTTTTCCCTCATTATTCGAAGTAATGTTGCCATCAACAAAGTTCTATTCTGACTCAGAATCCGAACTTGAACTGCGAATTTCGATGGAAGACTTCCTCGACTTCTTTAAGGATTCCATGAAATCTTTAACGAGAACTTTGGGAGGTACTATGTCTGAGGAAAACAAAAGTTTCAGTCTTAATATTTTCTTCAGTAAAAACTCAATGACTAAAGAAAATTGTCAAGCAGTGTACTTTCTCCAGACCTTCCAGGTCATACCTCTTCTGAAGAAGGAATCCACAAAATACTCGAGGCGTTTGGTTGCTTATTACCTCTTTAATAACAAATTCACCCGTAGGTAACTATAGGGACTGCATCCAGATGCTTTAAACGGCAAATGAAAAACTACTCGTTTCATTTAATTGCCGGGTTCTTGGAAGCATGATTATGTAAATTAACACATGGACCTTTTTACCGATTTTTACTTACTAATCTGCTACCAATGGCGGGAAATTGTTTTCTTACAAACGAAACCTTCCCCTGCGAGAACTGAAGAAATTCTCATTACAGACCAACTTACGGGAATCTCTCAGAAGTCGAAAATGCCCCTTCAATCTGAACAGTCTCCACAGTGCTGGTGTGTTTGCATATGATTAATTGTGAGGCCCGTGATAACAGTTTATTTCACTGTTGGTTAAAATATACTTGATCATCGAAACGTAAAAGACCCGAGTATATTGTAAACTCTAGACCAGACCAAGGTACTCAGTAAACCACCTAAACTTTGTTCATCGAATTCTCAGTAAATGTAGCCCGGGCATGTGATTTTAATAAAGTAAAACACGTTTTACCTGCTAAAAATTGAAGAGCCTCATCGTCTTCAACGACCTTTGCTGGAATTAACAGTGAAAACATCTCTTACGCATACAACATAATACAATAAAAATCCTATAAACAAGAATATATCACGTCATGATAGCAGTGGATGTGACTTAATTCTCATCTATAATGTGGCGAAGTAATTTTTAGCAGTTGGTAGTACACATATTGCAGACTGTTTCAAGTCTGTCTACTCATCATTCCTGGCTTAGGTAGCTTTGATTTCTGTAGCAATTACAGAGCTACAACTTTTGTGAATTCTCCTAAAGGCCGAAGTGTAGCAGCTCTATATCATCATAGTGTAACAGCTGTTATTGTTTTTTCGGGCTAGGGGCACTGTTTCCATCATTTGTTCTATTGTCCTCTCAAAAGGTATCAAGCCATTCCTGTGAGACCATTCATGCGAGAGATGCTCTCAGACCCCCAGAGGACACATCAGTTGATCCATCTTTAGTAACTAGTTTAACATCATGCACCCAAGAACAAAACACAAGGACAACTCACTGTCAAGTTTGAACCAGTGTATGATGACAGTGAACATCCCACGCAAGAAAGTGATCAGCCTGTAGGTGACTATTGATTCAATTACGACTACACTATACACCCAAGGCACAACAATGACTGATGATAATGACGAAGCATTTTAATAGTGTTGTGATGTGTACGTATACCATGCTTATTAAGAGATTGTCAAATCTGCATCAACTGGTGTGTATATTAGTGCGATAATTTTAAAACTGAAAGTAATTTGACTCGTGATTAGTGATTTGAAATTGGAGAGTGTTATCCCTGCTTTCATCAGTTGCTGCACTATTGTAAATGGTGATAGTAGATTTACAGGATTGAATGGCTGTAATTTTTTGCAAAACAAATTAGTAAATGTTGTGACACAGCTTTCTACTCGCAGAATTTATCCTTACTTTGCAGGATGCGTTACATTGATTCCCACAAAACACACATATATAAAGTTAAATTTTGAACAAAATTTGAAAGGAATGGTGCTTGCAGTGGCATTCTAGTACGGTACACTTCTCCCATCACTTTCTTGCTGGCCTTCTCATCATCAAGTGATGTTAGGCATACATCTGTCCCTTGTTTGCATGCTTCTTTTTTTCTGAATTGCTGGCACAAATTTGCTGCTTTCTTGCAACAGTTAAATTGTTGCCAAATAGTAAAATCAACCCACTTTGTAGTTGGCAAATGCACCAGGGGTCTGGGGTCTAATGTGAATAGTGCTCGTCACACAACGCAATAGCTGTTATCGCAGTTTAGTCTGTGGTCAAATATCCTTTGTTGAAGAAGACAAATGACATGAAAGGGTTAAAGATTATTTCCAGTTGGTGCTGCGCAGTCTCAGCACCCTTATCTTTATAAACATTATAAGTCTCACTCAATGGAATGCCAATCAGTGTTATTCGTTACAAACCACATACCTTATCTGAGACCTTTCAAATTCCTTTTCCAACAGCTTCATTGATTTTAACAGCTGTGAAGTTGTTTCATCGAGTGATATGAGAAAAAATGAAGCAGAAAGCTTTGCATCCATAATAGCAGTTGACATGACACTTTGAATTTACTTCATGTAAGTAGTTTCAAAATGTTAACATTTTGTGATGTCTTACTTGAAAATCAAAAAATGTAAACAAACTTGCGAGAGTGCGCAGTATGGACTGGAAATCATCTTTAACACAAACCAGAATTAACCTTTTCAACAGTAATTTACTTCTTTGTACATCAAACTGCTGATAAATGTAATAACAGTTATTGCCTACTGTTTTCTCTATATTGCACCCAATTTTACAAAGGTTATCTAGACACAGGTTTTTGTTAGATGGTTCTATGGCTTTTATTTGCCCAGCATAGTTATCTTATAAATTTTGTTGGTGAAGTTTGAATGTTTGTTTTTCTCCAAAACTAATGCATGTTCTGTAAAGTGAAGAGTTATAACTTTGATAAGTTGAGGTTGAAATGCACCATGGGAAATATCCATAACAGGAATTTTACAGTGGCATACTGCAGTTTTTCCGAGACTCAGTAGTGTGTGCCAAGATTTCCTGCCAGGTGGCAGTATTAAATGCGCATGTAAATATGACGCAATTAACACTAAGAAGAGATGAAAATAACTTCAGCATTGAATTGCATTAAACTACTTTGGTATACCAAGTGAGAGTTTCAAACTGCTTTCAAACATGTGGTGAAGCCAAGGACCAAGAAAATATTACAAAAAAAGGTCGATAAACAACCAATAAAAGAGTTCTAATTTACTCTTGCTTTCTTGTATGCTATACATGGCATCACATGAGCGCATGCTTAAATAAAAGGCATGAAGTTCAATTCCCGTCCAAGGTTGTAAAAGTCAGTCTTTGATCCGAGATTGCTCAAAAATCTACCATACAGCCCATGATGAAATTTTCACAGCTGATTTGTCGTGGTTTATTGCATTGAGAGACAAAATTTAAAAAAAACTGTAAGACAGAATTTGATCTATTTTTGAAATAGGCCAAATTTCACAGTTTTTAGTTTGCCAAAAATGTGCCAAACAGATTTTTATTTTACTTTGCATAAATGCTTAATCAGAGCCAATTTCTTATTCTCGAAATTTTGAGGTGGGGTCATGTGGGTAGATTTTGAGAAAAACATCATTAAACCTACTAGTGCCCAGTCTCTCCTTAGGTGCACGGTTGTTAGTTTTGGCCATTTGTTGACATTAACAATGTTTAAGTTTCACTTACAATGGTAAAAGACTTCAGCAAACAGTAAATAGAGAAAGGAAAAACCCACTTGGAATGTTTTTGGTCTGTTATACTCCATCAACTCTGTAGTCAGCCAACTTAAAATAGCTACCTAATTTATCATACCCAAGAAAGTTTATGGGTTTGCAATGAAGAACAAAGCTGCTCTTCCCAAACCCCATCATTTGGTCACATCACTTTGTTGTTTTACAGGATACAACTGAGAAAAGTACTTATCAAGATGTCTATAACATATGCAAGACTTCATTAAGCGTGCTTTACTTAATTGCATTTTGATGCCCTGCAATGTTTTGTGCGAACAGACAGCTAGCCACAATGTTTATTGCCAAAACATTTGAGACTATTTCAGACTTTTGCCACATGTGCCCATACTTAAGTGATGCTTAACCCATACTTAAGTGATGTGTATCCCTGCAGGCAGCCAGGTGGTAACAGACCTTGCAGTGCATTATTTGTTTCTGGAGTTTCCTCTCAGATTAAATTGTTGTCCTTCACCATGTACAGTAACTTCTACAATATGCAAAGAAATACTCACATAGGCCTTTATATGTCAGCTGCCTTGAGTCACTCTCCTGTTTATGAGCAGTGACAGCAAGATAATCTACAAATAGTTCCTGCAAGAAACCACAATCTTATCTTTAATCAGCTATACATATGTAATCACAGCTGGATCTAAACCCTTAGCCTCTGATTAGTAGATGTTTTCAAGAAATTGGAAGGTAATAATTCAAAATCTTCAGTCTTCATTATATGCAGATAGATCACTTAATAGAGACCTTTCATATCCAAAACATTTAAGAACTTGCTCCAAAAGGAAGTTATGAAGAAAAAACAATCTTTTTTTCCAATTAATCACTCCTAATTGCCTGTCTACTCTCTCAACTTTATATTATTTATATTAGTGATGTTAACAGTAGTCAGTCATCAACAGTTGATGCTAGAGTGGTTTTCACTTGAGTTCTGAGTGAAACCAGAACCAATTGTGACTCATTCCCACATGTTTCTCTGCACTTTGCATCAGCTACATGTATTTACTTCAGGATTTGACTGGTTCACTGAATTGTCTGACTGTGTTCTTTGTGATTGGATAGCGGGATAACATAATCATTGGTTTTGGTTTTGCAACGCTCAGGTGAAAACTGCTCTAATTGAGTAAGTAAAATTATTAATAGTGAGTACCACAGACTTTTATTTATGATTGGTTTCAATTAAAGACCAAGTTTGCCACTAATGGGAATATTCAGTGACATTAGTCAGTGAAACTTAGTCAATACCAAACAATATCAATTAAATAATATGTGAGAATTTCATTATTTTGACCAAAAAATTGATTTATAATCATTGACTTTCCTTACATAGTTGGTCAGGCTGTCAAGACCAACAGCAATTGATACATAAGAGGTTGGAATTTTTGGAGGTTATTCGCAATTCCTGTAAGAACAATAAAATTGCCCCCCTCCCCACTAAATTTACATTGCAAGGGCATATCTTGGCCAGGAAATTGTGGGCAAATAACATTGTTCCCACAGTGTTTTGTGCTCTCACATGGCTTGCACAACTCTCACATCTTGTAAGGTGACAAACCAAGGACAAAATCCACAAGAAGATCAAGGCAACGAATCACAGAAAATAGTCGAATCTGTATTTAAAACAACCTTACCTGAAACTTTCACTGGGTATTCTAAAGCAAGGATTCTTAAAACACAATTACAAGAGCAATACTAACAAAAACATGGTAAATTACACTAATGCTTACCCTACCCCCTAACACTAGTTACAAATTTACATTACATTACATTCACAGTCAGCTAGATCTAATTAAGGGTATGGTTGATAATATAAACCCATAATAATTTGTACCGAAACTTTTATATATCAGTTTATGTATATATAATATATACCCCCTACTTAGCTATTAAGAAAAATATTTGTAAACATGTTTTGCCATTTTTCGTAATGAGTAGATTCTTTTTTATTCTTTTTTGCGATTAAAAGTTCTAGTTTTTGAATTTCTGTTGTTTTCGCCTTCAGTAAGGATAAAGGTGGCTTGATATTTTACAACGGCATAAATAAATGGTATATTTCCCAAGAATGATTATGCGATTTAACAAACAATTCCCTTGGTTGTTGTCAGAGATACCAAAAAGAATCGTTATTTCATCAAGCTTATCAATTTTCATATTGAAAGTATTTAACCGAGAAATAACAGAAAGCCAAAAGTTTTTAGCATAGGCACAGCTGACTAGAAGATGCTCAAGAGCTTCTTCATGATCTTCACAAAAAGTGCACATCTGAAAAGGAACTATGTCTAAATTCATTTTATATAGGATTCTATTAGTGTAGAGAATACAATTTAAGATTTTGTATTGAAAGGCTCTCATTCTGGTGTCAAGAGTGACTTGACCCGGTAGTTGGTAAATATTTTTCCACTCTATAATACCAGAAATACTATATAAGGAATTAAACTTAGATTGGGCAGTAGGAGGAATCTGGATTCATTTGACCGGGATTGAATAGATTGCTTTTGAATTCATTCTAGTTATATCTTGAACATCATCGTCTGAGACATTTTTGTCAATTTGGTTATTATTCTCTCCATCTTTAAGGAGCAGTTTCCAGTTTGGCAGAGTGGTGCAAAAAATGCCTTGTAGGAGGAGGTAATCTGACAAGGAGAAATTTTTCTCTCTAAAAACATCCCAACTTTTTGACTTAGAGTTGTTTGAGAGGATGTCTCCTATTTTCACAAAACCTGCTTCTTTTATTTTCTTATTGTATATTGATTGCTTGTTAATCAAGAAGTTCTGGTTGTTTCAGATGATCTCATTTAAAACGTCCTGTTTTGTAGCTATTATATGGCGATTGAAGTCAGACCAAGCTTCAAGACATTCTTTATAAAAAATTGGTAACTTGCAGGGTAGGCACAACCGATTGAGATTGCACTGAAGCAAAAACTAGTTCCACAACAAAACTATCCATGGGCTAGCATTATCATTTAAATACCTTTTAAGACATGCAATTCTTTGAGCTAATTAAAGATTCAGGGTGAGACATTTTGAAACCAGCATCTTCATATTCACTGATTAGGCCAGCCTCTTGAGTCGCTTTTGTATCTTACATAACCAGGGTCTGAAACTGTGACCTGCTAGTACCCAATGCAATTTTCAAGGCTAGTAGCCGGCAGGTAAATGACTTTTACCCTGGTGAAAATCCTCCCAGGATCTTTGAGGACATTTGAAGATCTTCAAGGACCTGCCAAAGATCATTAAAGATAAGGATCTTTGCTAGGATCCTTCAAGATCCTTGAGGATTCAATGAAGATCTTTGAAAGATCTTTAGAGAATCTTTTGAAGGATCTTAGAAAGATCTTTGCTTGGATCTTTGCTGGGATCCTTGAAGATCCTTGAGGATTCAATGAGGTTCTTTTAAAGATCTTTTTCCATTGACTCCCAGGGCTTTTTGCCAAAAACGCATTTTTTGAAAAATTTGTCCTACGGTGTTGTAAGATTATAACACTGTGGGACAAATTTTTCAAAATTCACTCAAATCTTGTTTAAACTCTCCAGGATGAGAAAAAATGACACCATCGAATGTTCAAGAGTCTTTATTCGATAAATTACCCATACATTGAACTAAATGAACGTCAACTCCTGATCTCCATACAGACTCTTACATTTTGGCCACAGTTCTCCATACAAACTCTTATATTACGCTTGGGTGACCTGAGATCTAACCAAATTTTATGGATGGACAATAACTTCAAAGGAAGACGTCAAAATGTGTTGGTGAAATGTTCAGACATCATGACCGAACATAATGTGAAATTGGCCGGACATATTCAAAATTTGGTCAGACAATGTCCGATGATCGACTGTTATTTCCGGCATTGAAAATAGATGGCGAAATTATGCAAAGAAACTGGCAAATTTTGCAGGCTGCTGGCACTTATGGAAAACCCTGCAATCCTAAAGTGCATTGCACAGTATATGCAACAAATGGCGGATATAGGGTGAACCAGCTACAATATTGTTGGTTTTCATCCCAGGAATCAGTTTACATCCACTGCGAAGAAGAAGTGCAAAAGTTGACTTTGTGTATAAATTAAAAAACCATTCAGGAAGAGGTAATTTTGTACTGATTTCTAGACTGTTACAGAGAAGATTGTATCCATGTCACAGAGTATATGTAAGTTTAGATATAGTGTTTGTTGCATTTCTTTCTCTATTTCTTTACATGTAAGCTCATATATAGTATTCATTTCATTTCTTTCTCTATTCTCTAATACTATTTTCGTTTCCTCTTATTTGTGTCACATCAAGCAAGTGAAATTTTGTCAAAAAAAAGTTTTGTTACTGATCGTTTCCCACAATCACTATGTGGATTATATGTGGGTTTTACTTGCCCAAGCTCCTTCTCTCAGACATGCAGACAGGTGAAAGGTTTTTGCTCTGAGTCAGACTGGACAAAGTATAAAGAAAGAAAATAAATGAATAAGTAAGATAGGTTAGCAGTTATTCAAAGAGATAGAGTCTTAATCTCTAATCATTTGCTCCCATCTCCTCATAACTCAAATTTCAAATAACTAAAGTCTTTCTGGATTTCCCTCCAAGATTTGAGTCATAGGAGGGGAGTCAATTGTAGATTGGGTTTGCACATTTTCAACACGACTGCCTCATTAAGAATTGAAGATAAACTTTACCACAAAAAAAGTTCTTCTCACTACAGATACAAGCACCTTCTGTGTGGCACACAATAATTGAATAATAACAGTTGAGTTCACAACACAAAAGTATGTTAAAGTTCCATAATTTACATCTCCAAAGAGGTCACCCAGATAATAGATGGGTCTATATTTCCAAATAAATGGTCACAGAATAAACTATGGCAAGATTGAGGCTTTAAGGGGTCAGCAGCACATACTCAACAAAAATTTACACAAGAAGCCCCTCCCCTTGTCTCCACTGCTTCTGCCTCCCTCAGAAATTACCAAATGTTCCTTTACCCCCACAAGAAAAAGCCACCTTTATTCCAACCCCTCTCGGAAATATTCATAAGATTAAACAATGGCAACAGAGCAGCCCCCCTCCGGAGTTCCAATTAACCCACAGGTGTTGATCTTACACACAGGCTCTCTCTCCTCTGCCTCCCTTGTTGTAGGGAGAAAGACCCTCATTGCGCCTGGTCACATCAGGGCTGCCATTAAGTTTTGTGTCAACTGCAGCCTTGATCTTCACACCCATAACAAACTTGTTACCTTTTAGGTCAATTGTATCAACTATAGTCCAGTTCACCCATAACCTCAAGGGTCCTTCAAACATACTCAGCCGTAGCAGGTGTTACAGGTTACAGCCCTTAATGACAGCCCTGCACGTGACAACCTGTGACACAAATTTTTCCAGAAGAGCCAACGAATAATTTTTGTCGATCTCAACTGAACCGAAAGAAAGGCGATCGCTGGTCATCCCTATACTAATTTACAGATTGGCAAATATACCTTTGAAATTCTCCTGTCCTATTCTAAGCTTCACACAGGTCCAAAGAAATATATTATGTATCCAGCGTATTGAAGTATCACTCTGATTTCAATTCCAGCCAGTTGATTTACTAAGAAGTAAACTGCGGTCAACCGTCAGTTGACTGTTTCATGTTGCCTGAAGCCCTGAATTTATCTGACAGCACATTGTTATTGATGTTTGCTACATAAAACAGTGTTTTATTTCACCATTTTGCAAAAGATAATTCTTGACTAAACCAAGGAACCATGTTTAAAAATCTGTCTAAATATAAGCTTACATAAGCCAAGAAGAGATGAAATATATTAAGTGCAGGCTTACCGGTATGTCAACAAAACTGTAAATCATTTTGCATGGTGATAAATGAAATGCAAGTCAGAATACTCAGCTAATCGGCCATGTGACAGAAATACGTTTTAAGGACGGTGCCTACTTTTGTTAGTATGCACACATTCTGCGCATCATGCAAGGCATGGTTTAAGCCTCACGTGTGCGCTGGGTTGACATTGCTGCAATGAACTACGCTACCAAGTACACAACTAAAATGAAAGCAAAATTTTCCTACTGTGACCAAATCAAGTTTAATGAACCTGTAATTAAACCAGGACCACTAGAATAGCAGCATATCGCTAACACTAACTGTTAATGTCTTCCAGCTGAAAAACTAGCTGTTATCTGTCGAAAATTATACTGAAATCCAACTGTAAACATGTACCTGCAGATGGCGTAGTGCGCACAAAAAACAAGTGCGAGATATGCAAATGTTTTACTTACTGGGGAGGTGACAGGAAAAAATGTAATGCCCACCATAAAACTTTTCAAAAAAGATAAATAACTTTAAAAAACATGTGGTTACCCCTACATTTTATGTTATGAAATGGAAGTGGCAAGCCTATTCAACACGTGCTTAGTTTCTGGTTGTGAGCAAAAGGTATTTAGACTGTATTTAAGCTGAACCAGAGGAAGGCTGTTAGAGATGCCAAAAACGCTGTTGCAACAATTTTGTTATTAAAAACATACCAAACATGGTTTTTATGTTACTATTTACCATGAAGTTTTAAGATCTTTATAAATGTGTTTGCTTTTCTGTATGTAAAGGTGAATTCTAAGGAAATCTGTGAAGAAATATCCTTTCCTTCTTTTTTTGGAAAAATTCTGATGTCCACATTTTTGCTGAGTTTCAAGGCTAATTATTATCTCGTAAAAATGTGTGGCTACCCACATTTTTCTTTGTGGATTCCAATAGCCCTTGCAAAGATCTACTTTTTCCACATGGTACTAACCTGGTGCAAAAACCTTTGTATTTAGTAGGCACCATCTGTAACATCCAAATATACCACACAAAGATGAAGATAAATTACCTCTGAGTTCAAAGATTCAAGAGATGGATCCACTGGTTTCACTTCAATTCAGTATGTGTTGTTGTACAGGTGCTAACCGTCCAGAAGCTTGTGCTCCATACAGCAGCTAAAGTTCTTTGTGAATGAAAGTCTTCTAAATTTTGGACACAGCAGAAATAATTGAGCATTCTTTGTCAGCAAAATTTGACTTTTAACCCCAATAAACTGAGTAGTTTTTAGCTACCACTCGAGGATTTGAAACCCACAAAGTTTGTCACAGCAACAATCAAATACACTGCCACCTCTCCTGCCCAACAGAATTTTTTACCACCCAGATTCTGGGTGGTCACCTGACACACAGTTTTTTGGCAAAGTGCATCCTTGGGACGAACTTTGCCAAAAATGTTTAAATAGCTAAAGGACACCTGAAAAGCAAAAAGAACCCCCAACTCTTTGGAACTGAGGGTCCAAAGGACCTGTAACATTCAAAATTAGTGGAAACTCTGCCCAGCGCTTTCATTAGAAGCTGGCTACCTCTGGAGCACCGGTGGCTGTGAGTCATCGAGTCACCCGATACTTGGCTGTGTTTGTCTACAAAAACTTCAAAAATGTAACACTTATAATGTTTAAAGCCTACCTATTTCTCAGTTCAAATAAACTGATAAAATATTTCTTACATTTACCTTGACTGTCCGTGTATATAAAAGTGTACACATCGATCGAATACAATTGCAAATTGCAAAACATTCGGCCATTTTCAGCAGTATCGTAATAAAACTTAACCTTACTTTCAAACTATTACCATGTGGTCAGTCAAGCAAAGATGGCAGCAAAGCATGCTCCTGTACAGTCTGGACAGACTGATTTGTTTACATTCTTTTCAAAGAAACCACGTACCGGAACAGGTATGTGAATAAATTTATTTGACTTCAGAATTGTTCTTTTATAAACCCATTGTGTTCTTCTTTGCTTACAGATGAATGTTAATTGCAGAAAACGAAGTGCTTCATTCCAGTGATGAAATTTCGCCAGTCAACCCAAACTTATTCTAAAACTACACAGTCTGAATTTGCAGATAAGACCTTGTCATCTTCGCAAATTTTGGAAAGTTGTGAGCCGCACAAAGGGCCATCAATTGAAGAAATTAAGAGTCCCTGTCCATAAAGATGGAAAATAACTTGGCAAGGGTCGAAAATTCGATTTGATTTGATTTTTGTGCAATGTTTAAATGTGTACTGGGTTGATTTTAGGGAATATTGTGTTGTCTTTTTGGGTGCAAAATAATTAAATTTCGAAGACATGTATTTCATTCACTTAAAAGTACTTCGTAAATATAAATAATTTTCACCATGTGCAAAACCTTCAAATGGATTAAGCTTCTGGTGGTTCAATCACAGAAGGATGGTCTACAGATTCCTGTAAAAATTTCTTTGGGCAAATGATTGTGAGCGAGGCAAGAGCTTTTCAAAGTATGTTAAAAATGCAAATATTTGACCATCCATCGTCAAATTTCAATTTACGGGTTAGAAGTATATTTTAGCATGCGCCACATGACTTGACCTATGTTAAGTTGAAATAGACACAGAGCTGATAATTCGAAAAGTTCTAACCTCATTTGCTGTAAAAGGCAAGTCCAAAGCCGATTTGACATGTTTCTCTCACCATTCATCGCACATAAAGCAGAAGTTTGCTTTTGTTTACATAACGTCCGATGTACATTGCCAACTTATTTAATGGTCGAGTACCATGAATCTGTGACCCTCTTTCGACACATATGATCACTGCTGCATCTAAGTCAAAAACGGTCAAGTCATTTTTAGATAGCTGCTTGCTTTGCACTACACCGAAATATTATGTTTGATCATCATGGTTTGATGGCTTGAACTTGCAGCGGTTCCTTGTTCATCAAGCAATGCTGTCATCCCATTTTAGGGGGTAGGGGTGGGACAATTTCTATCTCAATACATAAGGCTCCATAAAGGTCCGGTAGTACGGGCAACATTTTCCTTCAACTTGTCTCGCAACATTGCTGCATTGCAAGTTGAAACACATTGTTGCGCGTATTACCACATTTGTGACCAACTTGTCTTGCAGCAAAATACAGTGTTGCAAGTCTGCAGAATTCTACAGGTATAATTGCTTAATCGTGTGTAAATAAAGATGGCACCTGCTTTATATAATTTAGCATTTCGACAAAGTTCCACTTCGACTTCTGGCCATCATTTTCTTCTTAATTTTCCGTGCCAGTGAAGTTCTCTCAGTATGACGCTCAGTGTCGTTTCAGGTAGCTACGCGAAAAGTTGTATTTTTGCGACAGTTCTTCCAAGCTTTTTGCCTTTTTTCCTGCTTGTTTTGAAGGGGCAAATGAGGTGTCCCAAAGACTATGATAGCCCTGAGGTGTAAAGGACAAAGTTGTGACTTTCCGAGAGTTACTTGTCTACTTTGAATTCAGGCTCGCCTTCACCGTTCGCCTTTTGTTTTATTTGCCGTGCTTCGCGACAGCCAATCACAAGCGTGGAATTCAAATTTGTTGCGAGACAAGTTGTAGCTTCAGTGGTAATACGAGCAGCAAAACTAAAATTTGTTGCAGAAAGTAGAACTCGAGTCTACTTTGCGCAGCATGTTGCCTCAACTTGCAACAATGTGTTTCAACTTGCAATGCAACAATGTTGCGAGACAAGTTGAAGAAAGATGTTGCCCGCATTACTGGACCTTAAGGCTTGGAACCACTGTGCATGTGCAGCATATGTCGTGACAGCATTGCGTGACGAACAAATAACGGCTGTAAGATTGTGCTGCACCGACACGCTTATCAGCAATGGTCAGCAATCAATCAAACCTAATATTTTGGCACAGTGCAAAGCAAGCAACTATCTACAAATGACTTAGCCGTTTTTGACTTAGACGCAGTGATGTTCATATGCGCAGAAAGATGGTCACAGATTCATGGTATTTGACCAATAATAGGTCTACAGTAGGCGATGTACATTGGACGTTAACCTTGTGTAAACAAAAGCAAACTTCTGCTTTATGTGCGATGAATGGTGAGAGATCGTCTAGAAACACGTCAAATCGGCTTTGGACCTGCCTTTTACAACAAATAAGGTTAGAACATTTCAAAATTATCAGCTCTGTGTCTATTTCAACTTAACATAGGTCAAGTAATGTGGCACATGCTAAAATATACATCTAACCTGTAAATTGAAATTTGACAACGGATGGTCAAATATTTGCATTTTTAACATACTTTGAAAAGCTCTCGCATCGCTCAAAATCATTTGCACGAAGAAATTTTTACAGGAATCTGTAGACCATCCTTTTGCGATTCAACCACCAGAAGCTTAATCCATTTGAAGGTTTCGCACATGGTGAAAATTAATTATATTCACCAAGTACTTTTAAGTGAATGAAATACATGTCTTCAAAATTTAATTGTTTTGCACCTAAAAAGACAACGCAACATTCCCTAAAATCAACCCAGTACACATTAAACATTGCACAAAAATATTTGAGTGTTTTAACGACGGAAGAATGATGTGGTTTTGCAAGCGAGGCTCTCAAACTTGCTTAATAAAATGGTACGTCAAATGATGATTTTAATGTAATTTGGTAATTTGCCTATTTCTTTGAAATAAAAGGATATTTTGCCAAAAAGACTATCCAGCAGTTTTTGTCATGCCCTAGCCTATCTATCATAAGAATATGAGTGAAATCGAATTTTCGACCCTTGCCGCGAAATTAAGAATTTGTCTGATTTTTACAGGCAGGCACTCTTAAAAACTTTACTTGTTCATTGTTTGGAAATTCATTCAACAAGCCTGTTCACAGTTTTCACACTTGCAGTTGTGAAGGAAGCCAAGGTACTATGGCAACCCAAACAGAGATAAATCATGTATGTGATGATTCTAAACGGTTTTGCACTGCTTTGTTACATTTTCGTTTAATAACTATTTAATTGCCTTTTACTTCAAAATGAGTCTGGTGAAAATAGAAAACAATTGTTTCTTTTAATGATAAATATATTCATCAAAGATCTTTTACAAACTATCAGGCCCAGAAAGCTGGAAATCGTATTTCCGAGAGTTTAGATTTCAAAATTTTCTGGGGGAGCATGCCCACAGACACCCCTAGCAAAGGTGGCCACCTATATAACCTCAGCCGCCTACTTTTATACTGGCAGATGTCTACTTCAAATCTTATTGAAAGCACTGTCTGCCCCTCAAAATACAATCGTAGGCCCGTCAGAAGGTCTCGTCCCAGAAAACGGGGGAGGGGGGTTGAATTAATTAACGTATAATGACCAGTACACTGGAAGCTTACATGTGACGAATAGATTGAATCAGTTCAGTTACAATTAGAGGTACGTGCCGCTAGATAAAGATTTCAACTATAGCAAAGGGTTGAATGTCAGCTACCTGAATGTGCCGAATGCATTTCACTTAAGTTATCTTTGATCGCTGCTCATACATACCCGATAGGCATATCACAAACAATTTTCATCGATTCTCGGTCAACTATCACCCAGAAGTAAAGACATCACTTACCGTGGCTTTTGTTATAAGAAAAACTGAGTCTTGACTAAAACTTGGCAAATCTGGAGAACTCTTCATGATTGTTTTAATCCGTGCTACAGGTAGTTGTGTTAATTTTCCCGCGCCTCCGTCTACACTCGCTTTCTCCGCCATATTGAATAAAAAACTGAAACAACGGTGCAATTGGTCAGCAGAATTTTACTTCATAACTAAGACATCAGAGAGATCAATCAGATCAGAGGGTTTCAGGGACACAAAACATCGGAGAGGACGGCCATTCAGAGAATAAACTCCCGGAGGGAAACTGCAATGTGAACAGATCTTAAAAGATAATTTTTCGGAACCATGGAAGACAATGACGTTGATCTTGGCAATTCACAAAGTAACAAAACAGCCGCAGATTGTACTGCGGAGGTCTTACAAACTAACATCGAAGATGAACAAAATGCAAGAGCTTTTCTGAGAGAAAGATTCCTTCGCACTGTCTTTGCAACTTACAACAAAGCTGCATGCTTCTCAATGCACGAGAAAACTCAAGTGGAGGCCATCTTTCGTGCTACTGATATCGATATGGAACATTTTCAAATATCTGCACTCCAAACTCCCATGGGAGTACTCCCTGAGGCTCTGTTGAGGTCATCTGATGTGTTGTTCTTTACAGTCGATTTTGAAACAGAATAGCCATGCCAAGGTTATGGAAAAACGTCTTCTAATCAGCGTAAGTTCGTTATGTCCAGTTAACAGGCCATGTCCTGAAGCCTTGTAGTCAAATTGTTTGGGTAAAAAGGTTTTATGAGGAAAAGGTTTTCTTGGGAGCATCACTGGTATCTAGGGGCTGGATGTCGTTTGAAAGTTTATAGCTATGATAATTTTCGTCCTTTTATGCAGCCTAATTGAAAGATCAGTTGCCTTTTATGCTGCATAACTTAAAGATGTGACAGAACAGTATTTTCAAAAAAGGTTTCAAACAGCAACATTTGTTCCTGCAATCTGCTGGTGTGAAAACAACTGTATGAAAGGTTTCTAATTTGAAGTTTTTACTGCTGTCATCTCAAGTTTCTGTGGTGGATAATTAACAATTATTCCATGGCCGTTGTTGAGTATGTGGTGATGAATAACAAACAAGGCACATTGCGCCAAGTTTGTTGTATTCATTTGTATTGAGTGGAATGGAATGGAATGATTTATCACAGGCGGCCCAGACGTTGTATATGATTAATAGTGACATTATGCTGTTGGCGATTGTGTTACAATTTTAGCCGTTGATAAGACAATGTATGAGAATGCTTCGAAAATTACTCTAAATGCTATGTGTAGAAAATAATTTGAATAAATGGCTTACCTTATGTTTGCATTGCGTTGTTTTGATGTCTCTGGGTTCCTGGAGGTGATTTAGAGCCATTTAGGCGAGTTTTACTTTCTGGCGGTTTGCTTCCCCTAAAGAGAAACGAAAGGCGGGCAACCCACTGGCCCGACGGCCTGCACTCAAAGCTCCGTAAATTCCACAAAAATGGTCTAATCTCGTCAAAATTGCTTCATGGCAGCCGTCGATAACTCTTCTTCCCATTCGCTTTCTCCCAAGGTTTCAAAGTTTATCTTAACCACCCGAGAATCGCTGGTTTTCCAGCTCTTGCTTTCCATTTCGGCTCCATTTCGATCCGTAACCGATTATCTTGGCCACAGGATTTGAATTTCTAGCTTAACGCCTACATGGCTCTAAACCACCTCCAGGAACCCAGAGGCATCAAAATAACGCAATGCAAACGTAAGGTAAGCCATTTTATTCAAATTATTTTCTACATGTAGCATTTAGAGTAATTTTTGAAGCATTCTCATACATTGTCTTATAAACGGCTAAAATTGTAATGCAATCGCCAACAGCATAATGTCACGTATTAATCGCATGCAATGTCTGGGCCGCCTGTGGATTTATTAAATTCCTCAATTGACTGGATAATGTGGACATGTGGATCTAAACAAAGTGGTTATATGAAAAGGGGGAGGAGGGTGAATTTGTTGTTCATTGTTCACTGGTTGAATGAAGTGAGTAAGAGAAAAAGCAAAGCCAAATAATTCATATCAATTTTAGAGACTACAAAAACCCTCTAAAAGTCCTAAATATCCGAAGTTTGGAAAGCAAAGATAGTTTGTGTAAACATTGACATTTGAAAGGTGCAAAAGGTATCTGGATAACACAAACACAAGAAATCTCAAGAAGAAAGTCAGAAGAGGAAGTTGTTGTTGGATGAAATTGAGGAGCTGAAAGAAAACAAAAGAGGAGAATGACCAAGGGCAATGATTCATTAGCCTCAATCAGCTGATACTTTACTGACAAGGCTGAATCAAGAAATTTATTGAAAGTGTAATTTTTATGATGGTCTAATTTTCTCACAAGAATTTCAAAAGAAAAGAGAAATGAACTAAAGAATGAGAGAGAAAGTTGGGACAAAATCTTGCACCATAAACACCTGTTGATTTTTCTAATTACTTTCTGGGTTCCTTGAAAAACAGATTTGGTCTTTCAAAGTCCTTGAAGAAAGGTTTAAATTTTCTGTATGAACCCTCTTGAAAATATACTTGGCAATCCCTTGTAAATATAGATTGTTTTCCTTCTATTATTGTTTTGGAGCAGTTAAACTGAAGATGCTTGCTTGCTTGCTTACCTTGGCAAGTATACTTTCAGGCCTTATAAATAATTTTCAATTCTTACAGATAGAAACAACATTTGAAATGTCCTCCTTATAAGCTTTGCAATGACTGACTAGAAAAGTTGCAGAAAGATAAAACGTTTAGTGATGAACTACGTTAACCCCCGGATTGCCAAAACTTTCCAGAAAAACTGAAAGAATGAAACCCTCACTTTGCTGGGTAAATTGGCTGTTGTAGGGAGTGTATGACCTGGGCTGAAGTTTGAAGTGTTAGTCCTTCATCGGTGCAAAGTAGGGTATTGCTGGTTGTGTACGTTTTTAATACTGCAGAGAGGACTTCTGTTATTCTATCAATTTTCTCTTTTGCCATTATCTCGAGGAACTCCTTTTTTGTTCACGGCAAATTACTGATGCCATTTATACAGTCACAACTAACCTCACCTATTTCCCAAAAAGGCGAAGCGTGCGTACGGCATTATTATAAAAAAATGTAAATGTTGTTTATAGCGGTCAATGCGCTTAGCTACACCTAGCTAGTTCACAGACATGCCAGTTAAACTGACTGAAACAAATATTTCAACTTGACACAATAGACTTAAAAATCCTAACTGGTGGGAGGCTGACCAGTTGGTTATTTACAAGCATGACCGAGGAACTCCATCTTAGTGATCAGAGCGGGACTTGAACCCGCGACCTCCGGATTTCAAGACTGGCGCCCTAACCACTCGACCACACTGTCTCTACGCTGCATTTCACCATGACCAAGACGCCTTTAAAACTCCTAACCTGCGTTGGCTGAATGCTGGCAGACTTTGGCGTGCGCGAGAGGCGTACTGGCGCAAGATTTCGAACGAGACGGAATCAAGAGTTTCTTTATGACGAAACTTTTCTCGCATATCTCGTCATCTCAGTGCTGTTTGTTGCGAGACTTTTTAATACAAAGTATCGCGAGTTATTAACTTACACAGAAGTTATAATTACTTAATTTTTAATTTTGAAAAAGAGAGAAATTTGCAAAGAAGTGGTTTTTCTGAAGATTTTAGTGAAGGCAGTTAGCCCGAGGTCAAGTTTGCTCGTGTTAAAAACCCTGTAGCAAAGTGCGACATGGCGTCGAGGAAAAACGCAAGGGACAGTGGAATTTGTCTCTCTGCGGTAAGGCAAATATCCAAAATACTGATCAGGGTGTCTCGCTGCAGCAGTGACAGCGAACAAAGCTGTACTGAAGAAGCTGCGCAGATAAAGCGACACAGTGGACGGCCCTCGCGGATTCCAATCACATTCTCTCGCCGCCAAGGCAGTGAAAGTTATTCTTCTGAGGACAATGAATACAAATCAGAACCAAACAAAATAGATTCAGGTAAGGATTGTTACTGATTATCATCGTTATTGCCATTATCATTATCATATTTAGGTTTTTCTTATGGCCGGTTCACAGCGATCGTAGCGATCATACTGAAACAAACCTCTCGGCTCGATTTCGACTCTCATGCATCAGTTAAGACCAACAATTTCACAACATCGGATGTACAAATTACATTCACTATTCATTGGACTTATTTGTTTCCTAGTCTTTTTCTTTGAGCAAAGTGAAGATAAACTCCGGGTTTTAACACAGTTGTTATATCGTATTAATATACTATGTAAGGAGAGGCGCGGTGGGGAGACGCGGTGGCCTCATGGTTAGTGCGCTTATCTCCGGATCGAGCGGTCCGGGTTCGGGCACTGGCCAGGGGCATTGCGTTGTGTTGTGAAGAAGACACCTTTGACGGGGAAAAAGAATGTAAGTTGTGTCTTGGAAATCTCGCCAGACAAATGTTTGACAGCATGACCTTACTGAATTCTGAGTGAATACTGAATTCCTATATGTATTTCCATCGTATCTGCAGAAAAAAGATAGGAAATTCCCTACCAACCAGTGCAGCTTCACAATGGCGGAGTTCAGTAATAGGAGCAGGAGTGACGTTGAGTCCGAAGCTGAATGTCAATCTGTCTGGAACAATGCGGGAGAAGTCCAGACCGTGCCTCTGCAGCTGGACGAGACGAACAAGTGAGTAAAAATCAGTCGCCACGTTTTCACGGAGAGGTGCCCTGCCCACATAACGACCGTAAAGTTTTCAATACTCAACATTCGTTACATTTCTGCGGATCAAACTGTAGTTACTGTCACAGTTCTTAGCTGCGAACATCTTTTTAACAAATAGATTCTATGTTGCCGTGCGTCTGTTCAGTAATGGATCACAGATGACGTCAAAATGTTGTAAGAACAAATAAGTGGCACACGAGGCGATAGCCGAGTGTGTCACTGATGTTCTTACCACATTTTGACGTCTTCTGTGATCTATTACTGAACAGACGCACAGCAACATGGATTCTATTTGTTTTATATAATAAAGAAACAACAGAAAAAGCTTTTTTATTTGAAAATCTTTAAACATAACTCGAAAGCCGGCCTTTACCCACTTTGTAGACTTGCCACAAGTCGACCTTTTCTTAAACCTCGACTTATTTATCTTCCTCGAGCGAAGCGAGAGGGTAATCTTCGTGCGACGAATTCGCGAGGGTGAGCGCGAGCGTCGTAAGTCGCGTGAGGTCGACTTGTTTCACGTGCAGGAATGTTTATCAGAGCGTAAATTTTGGGCGCGAAAAAAATGATGGACATTTCCAGTTCGCACTTTGTTTTGAACTTTACGAACTCTGAAATCACCCCTCTCGTCTTAGTATGAGTTTTTGTCCGCGCGCGTAACTTCGGGTGATTTTAATTAGCCAATCGTTGCTCAGAATGTGCTCGCGCGTACATTTGAACTTCGCTGTCGTAATTTTGCAGATTTTCATCTTTGTTGTATTTTCTTGCCGTGTTTAAGATTTTAGGCCAGCCTTGCCGCTGTTTTTGGAGTTTTGAGTCTAGCTTCTTCACCGTTTTTAGCCATTGTGATTCGTCGTTTATTGTATGTTCCGGATTATGTGGCTGGTTCATTAAATAGTTCGTTTATTTGGAGTTTGAGCCTACAACTCACCCGAGACCCGGGATGCGACCACAGGCAGCCCAAGCTGTCTCTATGAACCACACAAGCAACACAACACGGCATCGAATTATAAGAGTTTATATGGGATTTTCTACAAGATATCCATGGAGGTAGTTAAAAGTGAAAATTCTCAATAAAAATGGCTGACCTTATTCCAGACGTGTGTTGTTTGCTCCTGGTGTGGTTATTTTACCGATTGAACTTGATTTAAGCGACTTTTCTGAATTCCGATTTTCCCTCTATAAAGAGAGGACAAGGCGAAACACCTCAGTCGGAACAGCCTGCCGAACGAAGTCAAAACTCCCAGGCTAAAATGTACCCACGGCCATAAATCTACCGCAGAATTCAAGGGCAAAGGTTGATCTTTCATTTCAATCCTCTAGCCACACAATTGCAGCCCTGCGAGCGACGCCAGGCGGCTCTTCGTGATAAAACTATGGAAGAGCTCCGTGTCGTTTGATTCGCGACCCAACGACCGTTGAAATCGGCTTGGTAACCTCGTCATGTTAGCAAACCAAGACTCGCGGGGGTACTAGACCGCAATTTGTCAACTAAACTTCTTGTAATCCCCTCAGGTCGAATTTACAATGCAAAATAAAAATCGTACAGAACGCTTTTGCAAAATGGCTTCAAAACCAAAGAAACTTAAGATCAACGGCGAAAGCTCCGTAGAAACTGAGGAGATACAATCATTTTTGAAGTGGAAGTGGTGGTAAGTTTTCTCGTTTATGCACCTTTGATTTGTTTGTATAAAATATTCCCGAGCTGATAAACTAAATTTGCTTCTCTTAGGGTATTGTGGAATTACGAATATTGTGAGGAAACTGTAATGGAAGCCAGCAAAATTTTGTCTAGAGCATACGAAGAGAAAGAAATTGCCGTAAGCAAATTGAACTCTCTTTTGCTCGGGAGAATTCTGAACGAATTATGGGGAGATGAAGTTAAATTGGTGAGGCGAGGACCAAGTAATTCAAAGGTGCGTAAACGTGAAAACTTACCATGACTTCCACTTCAAAAGTGATCTCAGTTTACGGAGCTTTCGCCGTTGATCTTACGTTTGACAAATTTGACAAATTGCGGTCTAGTACCCCCGCGAGTCTTGGTTTGCTAACATGACGAGGTTACCAAGCCGATTTCAACGGTCGTTATGTCGCGGATCAAACGACACGGAGCTCTTCCATAGTTTTATCGTTTCACTGGGGACACGAAGAGCCGCCTGGCGTCGCTCGCAGGGCTGCAATTGTGTGGCTAGAGGATTGAAATGAAAGATCAACCTTTTCCCTTGAACTCTGCGGTGGATTTGTGGCCGTGGCCACATTTTAGCCTGGGATTTTTGACTTCGTTCGGCAGGCTGTTCCGACTGAGGTGTTTCGCCTTGTCCTCTCTTTATAAAGGGAAAATCGGAATTCAAAAAAGTCGCTTAAATCAAGTTCAATCGGTAAAATAACCACACCAGGAGCAAACAACACATGTATGGAACAAGGTAAGCCATTTTTATTGAGAATTTTCACTTTTAACTACCTCCAAGGATATCTTGTAGAAAATCCCATATAAACCCTTATAATTCGATGCCATATTGTGTTGCTTGTGTGGTTCATAGAGAGAGCTTGGACTACCTGTGATGCGACTGGTCTAAAGAGTTTATCTTCGACGACTCAAAGGATAGGAAAACATGGCTGACGAAGAGCTGAAAAAGAAGAAGAAAATCCGTGGAGGTCATAAAGGCTACGTGACAACAACTCTGGAAAAGGTGCAAGCCTTACTCAACGACTTTGAACTCTCTGCGGCAAATCAAGTGAAAACGTATCGGATTGCTCTAACCGAAAAACTGGACATTCTTGGTGTCTTAGACGACGAAATTCTGACCTTAATTACGGAAGAACAAATCGAAGACGAAATCAGCGAAACTGGAATCTTCAGAGAATCTATTCATCAGATGATAGTGCAAATTGACGAGGCTCTAAACGCAGTAGAAGTGGAAAACTCTGGATACACAGATAAGTCAATTTCTCATTATCCTTCTAACTAACTCTAACTCGTTTACCGAAGGCCTAGGAGCCGGGAAGGCAAAACTGCCCAAGATTATTCTTAAGAAATTTCATGGTGATCCTATTTCTTTCACTCCATTCTGGGATTCATTCAGAAGTGCTGTCGATGACAATCCTGGTTTGTCAGATGTTGATAAATTTAATTACTTGAGAAATTTACTGGAAAGATCTGCAGCAGGAGCTATTCGAAAGCTACCGCTGACAGCAGAAAACTATGGAGCAGCCAAAGAAATTTTAAAGAAACGTTTTGGGCTGCCCCAGATAATCATTAATGCTCATATGGAGGGTTTAGTGAAGGTAGCACCAGTAACAGTTGACAATGACTTGAAACGCCTGCGCTTCCTTTATGATCGAGTCGAGGCCCACGTTCGAGCCCTCCAAACCCTGGGGATACAATGTGAGTCGTATGGGGAAACTCTTGGTTCCCCTTCTTATGGAAAAACGACCCCCAAGCATGCATCTAATAATCTCGAGAGCTATAGGTCAACCCAAATGGGACTTGGATGTTCTGTTAAAGGCCGTTGACTCTGAAATCGAGGCAAGGGAACGCTGCGAGCCTACTGGAACAGACCCGTTTGATTCTTTCACTCCCAAGAGACCACTCTCAAGTCAAACGAATAAGGATAAAGATGTCCCGACCGGCGGAACGTTAACTAATCAGTCTGAGCAACCTGTCAGCTGCACATTCTGTAAACAGAGTCACCCAAGCGCAAGTTGTGGTACAGTTACCGATATCAGCACAAGAAGAAATCTATTAAAACAACAGGGTCGTTGCTTTGTTTGTCTGCGGCGCAACCACTTGGCGAAAAAGTGCTCACCGAACAAAGTGTGTCGTATTTGCTTAGGAAAACATCATATGTCAATCTGTGAAAATGCCAACCGAGGCAGTGGTACCTCAGAAATCCAATCTCGAGGAAGCAGTGAGGTGGCGTCTGACGGAGGATAACGCAGATCTAATGAGAACAAGTCCTCTACAACCGTGTATGTGGACTCGAACACGTCAATCCTGTTACAAACGGCCATTGCTCAAGTCTCGAGGGTTTATCAATTGCATCCTGTGGTGAATATGCGCATCTTATTCGACAGTGGCAGCCAGAGAAGTTACATATCAGAACGCGCAAAGGCGAAACTAAATTTACTCTCCAAGAGAAAAGAGAAGCTACTTATCAAGACGTTTGGTCAAGAGAATGGCCAATTAAAGGAATGCGACGTCGTCGAGTTCTGTGTCAGTGGACTGAGTGAAAGCTCAAAGGTTCAGATGACTGCCCTTGCAGTCCCTCTCATTTGCAGTCCGTTAACGGATCAAGCCGTGCAATTTGCACAACGGTCTTACAGTCATTTGGCTGACCTGGAACTCGCAGATCACCCAACCGAAGACTGTGGTTCAGAAGTAGATCTATTGATTGGAAACGATTTCTAGTGGTCTTTCTTTACTGGAGACATGAAACGGGGGGAATCAGGACCCGTGGCGATGAAAACGAGTCTTGGATGGGTGTTGTCTGGACCCATGCCCTCCGCACCTGGTTCGGGTTCTGATGTTACTCTGGTGACATGCCACACCCTGAGGCTTAACACTTCTAGCTGTGATGACCTAAATATCAGTCGAAAAGATGGAGACCCTCTAGTAGAACAAGTAAAGAAGTTCTGGGAGTTAGAAAGTATCGGTGTTTCACCACACGAGGGGACAGTACACGACAGGTTCTTGGACACCATTCGCTGGTGCGATGGTCGTTATGAAGTCTCTCTACCTTGGAAGGAACAACACGCACTGTTACCGGACAACTATGCATTAGAAGTCTCACGCCTGGCCTCTGTTCTAAAGCGTCTGAGAGGAAACCCTGAACTATTCGCGGAGTACAGTCGCATTATTGACGAGCAATCGTCGCAAGAAATAATCTCTGATGTTGATCCCAACACGCCAGTCCAGGTTGGTCGCCTTCATTACTTGGCACATCATCCAGTTGTACGTGAGGACAAGCAGGCAACCAAAGTAAGAATAGTCTATGATGCATCTGCCAAGTCTACTGGTCCATCGTTGAACGACTGTCTGCAGGCAGGTCCTTCACTAACATTTTTTATAGTAATGTAAGCGCATTGAGTTTTTTTAAATGTCCAAAAAACTTTATTATTATTATTATTATTATTAATATTATTATTATTATTAATATTATTATTATTAATATTAATATTATTATTATTATTATTATTATTATTATTATTATTATAAGTCCTTAAAGTCTTGCCGCTTTTAACTTATGGTGCCGAGTTCAATCCGTGAGCCTAGGGCAGTCATAAGTCTGCTGGATTACTTGATGGATAGAGTCCTCCTAAGTATGTGAGCAGTTCCAAGGAGGACGGTCTTCTGTAGCTCTGTTATTCTAATATTGCCTGGGATCTTGCCGATGTAGTTTTCTGTTCCCTTCTTGACAAGCCCGAAAGCTCCAATGATCACTGGGACAGTTGTTGTTTTCATTCCCCACGATTTCCCGATTTCAATCTCAAGATCTTTGTACTTTGTGAGTTTTTCCATTGTTTGCAAGGAGGTGTTCCTTTCTGTGGGGATGGACATATCGATAAGCAGACAGGTTCTTTCCTTCTTGTCTTATTATTATTATTATTATTATTATTATTATTATTATTATTATTATTATGTAAACACTGTTGAAATAGGTTTTAATAGTTTATTTCTTTTACTTACTTTTGCCTTGTATATACCAATTTGTATGGAATTTGTTAATTAATGTTATGATGATGATAGTAGTATTAGTATTAGTTGTAGTAACCATGATATCATGATTAGATACGGAAACATGTTTTACAGGTTTAACAGACATCAAATTATGTAAATATCATAGCATTTTGTAAAGCTTAGCTCTAGTTTTTGTCACAATAAACACTCCTCTTTTTCTCTAAAATTTAAAAAAAAAAAAAAAAAAAATATATATATATATATATATATATATATATATATATATATATATATATATATTATTATTATTATTATTATTATTATCTGAAATACCTGACGTCTTGATGCGATTCAGGTACCACCAAGTTGCCTTGGTCGCCGACATCGAAAAGGCCTTTCTGATGGTTCAAGTCGCGAAAGCTGACCGAGACGTTTTACGATTTCCGTGGATAAATGATCCCACTAGCGAAGATCCTAACATTGTTGTTAAACGTTTCAACCGTGTTGCGTTTGGAGTCACCAGTTCTCCCTTTCTGCTGAACCGGACAGTTGGCCACCACGTGTCTAATTATGAAGCCGAGGATCCGCAGTTTGTAAACGATTTTCCGAGTTCGCTCTACGTAGATGACTTCAATGGGGGGAAAGACAGTGTTCCTGAAGTTTTCCAGCTATACACAAGGGCCCAAGTCTAGAATGAAGGAGGGAGTTTGCAATCTGAGAAAATGGATATCAAACTCCGAGAAGCTGATGCAGTGGATTGACCAAGAAGGAGGAGTACCTATCATGGAGGCTTCTACGGTATTTGAAGAAGATAAAACGTACACACAAACTCAGCTTGGAGTAAACAATTCCACCATTTCATGCGAGAGGAAGATTTTGGGTCTAAAGTGGGACATTGCGAAGGACACCTTCATGTTCTATTTTGACTGGCTTGTGCAATTTGCAAAGGAACTGTCGTTAAACAAACGCTCCGTTCTACAGGTTGTTTCCAAACGGTATGATCCTCTTGGTTTGATTTCTCCACTATTCAGTACAGTTAAGGCTCTGTTTCAAGATTTGTGCAAGTTGAAGATTAGCTGGAACGAACCTCTCGATGAAGACCTGGCCCTCAGGTACTTAAGTTGGGTATCTGATTTGCTGAAAGTCCAGTGCATTCCAGTTGAAAGATGCGACATACCAAATTCAGAAGAAAACGTGGTCTCTTTTCAGATTCATGGATTTGGAGACAGTTCAGAAGTGACGTATGCTGCCGTCGTGTATCTGAGAATTGAAACGAGCAAGGGTGCTTGCACACGACTCGTCATGAGCAAGACAAGGGTTGCACCTCTGGCCAAGCAAACAATTCCAAGACGTGAGCTTCTAGTTGCCTTGATTTAGTCAAGATTGGTTGACCGTGTCCGTGTTGCACTTCTCCCAGTGATCAAGGTTGATGAAGTCTATTGCTGGACCGACTCTATGACAACACTGCACTGGATAAAAGGAGTTGGTAGAGAGTACAAACAGTTCGTGGAGAACAGAGTCAGAGAAATTAGTCAAAATGTGCCGCCTGAATCATGGAGTCAGTGCCCTGGGATTGAAAATACAGTCGACTTGCCTTCTAGAGGAATGAAAGCCGAAGCATTGAAACTGTGAAACCTGGTGGCATGGTCCTCCTTGGCTGGTTAAAGTGCCTATGAAGTAAAAAAATTTTTTGCAGAATTTTGTAGCCTTTAATGTCCTTATTATGGAATGACAAAAGAAATTTCAAAAAAATAAAAATAAATCCGCTTTTTGGTTGCTCAAAGTCCCTCAAATAGACGTAATCGGTGTCTCCGGAAACTGGGAACGACTTTTGCACTGATGACGTAGTTGGTGGTTCTAGCGCTTTGTTTACACCTGGTTTTGTATGCTGCGGAGTGTAAACCTCTCCGTCAAAGAACTATTTGCTTTGATTTCCTGGGCTTAAACGCAACTATGTCTGATAGTGACGATCACATATCATCTTCGGCATCTATGTTAAGCGATGAGCAGTCTAGTAGCGATTCATCGGAAGAAATGGAGGTACTTGGACAAGTCCAACCTTACGCGGACGAACCGCCAGCTCATACGAGTGATGAAGAGGAGGACGCTGAAGAAGACCAGGATGGTCTTTCTCCAGCGGTATTAAGGTCTAGATTGGAAAGAGAAGTACCTTTAAACGAATGGTGAGTTTTCTCTTTTATTCTCCTGATGAACCCTTAGTTGAATCAGCTTGAAGCGATGGGTTTTCGGTTCTTCGCACCTTGCTCGCACTACATTCTGATTATACTTACATTTTGTTTGTTTTGCAAGGTGCAAATGTGCAGAATGCACAGTTGAGAATCTTACCGACGCCGTGGAATATAGATGCTGCCGAGAGATCGCTCAGGCAAGGCAAAAACTAATGTTCGATGGAAGTATCGAACGAATTAGCTGCATCACAAAACATGACGACTTTTCTGCCATGACGAACCGAAGTGTTCTCAGACAAGTGGCGCCTTTGTTGCGAGACCGAAATGGAAGAGGTTACCGCCGCCGCGATGGACAAACACAAAATCAGTGAGTATAAAAGTAACTTTTGAGGTCCTGTCCTATCAGGTCATGAAAATCCTGGCCAATATTGATGGCAATGTTCTAAATTTGTATGTTCGCAAAACACATGATGTAGCTTTAAAAGTGTGTCAAGTTCCTTTTCGGATACCGAAATGCGGAGTCAGGATTCCCCCGGGATTTCGGTTTATCTCGATATTCTTTGTTCAAATGCGTAACCAGTAGCCTGCAAGTCTAATAGGTGTAACCACAAACCTCTCAAATTTATTGTAACTCATGTGGCTTGTTGTAGTCCCGGGGGGGGGGTACTTTGGGAATTTCTGGGTGGGGATGTGCCGCTGGGACCCTGGAACCCTTAGCCTATACCAGAGCTAGTTCAGCTGAATACTAGAGTAAACTCCCCAAATCCCCCCATCTATCGACACTGTTGAGGCTGATTTGCGTAAATTTAAACTTGCCGATTTGATTTTTTTATATTTTTGAGTGGCAATTCCTGGTTTCCCTAGTCTAGATAAAATCTTCAACCAACAAGTCAGTTTTGTGAAAAATGATACCCTATTCTAGACCCAAACGCTCTGATTTATATACCATATCCTAGAGTAAACTGCTTGAAAACCATACCCTTCACAGCGGCACATACCTATATAGCCCATATATGGCAGTGCCCTCCCCCCCCTCGGGGTTGTAGTTTATTAATCACATTTCTGGACATCCAGATATAGGCGATTATTGGGCAAATGTCTTCTTCCAAAGATGTCAGCCAAAAAGAAGATGTGGCCTGAATTTGCGAATACCACTGAACCCTCAAGTGTCTACTTTGATGAAATGCGTGTCAGCGACAGACCGAAGCATTGTACTGGGCTAGTTGTTAACACTAGAATGCCAGTCTTATTAGTCCAGCTGTTAAGGGACAAAATTGTTCGTTTTTTGATAAAAGCATCAAACTTGGCAGGGTTACTAACCTCTATAAGACAAATATTTCCTGATATGGAGCCATGCCAAATTTCTCTTCCAGAACCATAGAATGCGCATGTCAAAAATATGGCATACAAGGCCCTTAGATGGAAACGAGGCTGATGCAAAATACCAATTTTTTTTGCCTTCTGGGACTACTATGCCTAGTGTCTTGCTCTTTTAATACAACAACAAATTAATCATTGCCTTTGAGTCTTAAATTATGTCATGTGATAGTCATGTGACCATTATGTTCAATTACCAGCAGGGCAATACGCACTGATGAAATCATTACCATTTTTAGAACTACCAAAGAAATCATTCAAACTCAGAATTAAAAACAAACTACTAAGTGTTCTCGAAGATGAAGATTCCTTCATTGAGGTTTACAGGATCATTCTAAATTAAAATGCCAGTGGCAGTAGTAAAAAAAAAAAACAACCAACCAACAATCAAGCAAACAAACAAAAAATATATTATCTATTAAATCACATTCTTTTCCCACTTTTTCTTTTTATTTTGTTCACTTTTTTTTCTAACCTCCTATTTTTCTCTGTTTATCATGGTAATAATAATAGTAATAAAAGTAATAATAATAATAAATCATTTGTAACTATTGATAGACTGGCCCGCCTAGACTAGCATAGCTATCCGTGGGCCAGTGCAACTGTAAAATGTAGGTTTTATTAAGAAACAAAATGATGATGATGAATGATGATGATTTTTTACAGACCAATTTTATTATTTGCAATGTAGATTCTATTATCTATTCTATCTATTATCTATTAGTTGTAATTTCTACCACAACTGCACAAACCGGTACAGTCAAGATTAGCCTTCAAGCATATGTTAATTTTTTAAGAGAACAAGAGTTTCCAATCACTTTGCTGCAGTATTTTTCAAAGGAAATGCAGAAAAAATGTGAATAGCATTAAAATGTAAAATACATCAATCATGTCAATTTAGATCCCTCTGAATGCAGCTTATGAATTTGTTTAGGTTGGTTTTAAAGTACGTTCTAAACTTAAATGAGAAAACAAGGAAACCTGTAATACGACCTACTGGATGGTATATTTTATGTCTGTGAGAAATGTTATCTTTAATCTTTAATCTTTAATCATTATTTATATACGGTAAGAATAACATGTCTAAGATCCTAAACCTAACATTCTAATCCTAATATCAAATTAACTTACAACAACATTTCACTTATAAACCTGATTTCCGTGATTACAGGGTAAGCTGCTCCAAAGGGTTGCGCCGCTGTAACTAAAACTGTTTTTCATGTAGTTAGTTCTCGGAGAGGGAACAACAAGTTTCTTAACGAGTCCCTCAGAGCATAATTTGATTCATTTCGTGTTACAAATTTAGAAGTGATATATTCACTTCTAAATTTGTTAGGCAAATCGTTAAAAAATTGAAAACCATTAGAGCTTTCTGAATTTGACATTGAAATTGCAAGTCTTTCCAGCTGAGTTTGTGAAACAAGGAATCGACATCAGCGTCATCGCCCGATGAAGTTATTACTCGTGCAGCATGGTTTTGTAGTTTTTGTAGCCTGTTAGATAATGTTTTGCCACAATTACCTTAGACTAGGCTGCAGTAATCAAAGTGAGGTTGAGGTAGTGATGTTGCATATGCAGAGTAGGGTAGATTGAGACACAAATGACTTAAGGTGATTCCTTAGTATTGCATTGCGCATCCCTAAGTCATGAGCCCGTGCCCGTGCAAAACGTAAGAGATTTCCTTCAAACTAAGCTCGATAGCGAAATCAATGCTCCTTTTCTCTTAAACGAGCACGAATCCCGATTTGTTTTTCGGGTATTTGCTAAGAACAGTCTAATAAAGAACATATTTAAGGAAGAAAAAAAGTTTGATAGTAGAACATGATTTTTTTTTGGAAAATAGTTCCGTACTGGGTGTATTTTGGCCAAGGCGAGGGCTTCAAGCTAACCACGGAACCGTCCGAAAAAGTACAATATTCTCACAACCAGGCAATCAAAAACGGCTTAAATAAAGCAATACTGCTTATGTGAATAAAATAAGCTTTACTTTCAACATAAAATTTTGTGTCTTTCAAGCAACCAAGACTTAATTCTGGAACGATACCGGTTTCGCCCCATGGCGAGTTCGCCCCCACTATAAAATTTCTATTTCGAGTTCGCCCCAAAATTTTGTGTTCGTGTTTACGTAGTTGTCATCGAGTTATTAAAAGTTTTCGAAGAATCATTTCAGTCTATGTATGTTTATGTCATCTCGCCATCGGGGAGTCTTGCCACCAACGAACTCCCTGTCGCCACCGAGCGAAGTCAATTGCACCAAGCGAAGTCACCTCGCCACCAAGCGAAGTTTCCTCGCCACCAGTAATCTAATAAGGCAGTGGGTAAAAGAATGAGGAATAATCTCTATATGCGACTCGATCTGGTTGGGGGCGAACTCGATCAAGTTGAGTCGAGGTAGGGGCGAACTCGGTGGGGGCGAACTCGCCATGGGGCGAAACTGGCAACTACGTAATTCAATTCTGTATGAAGGTGATTCGAATTTTTAACGCGCAACCAGTAAAAGCACCCCATTTTAAGAGCCTGCTGACGCGTTAACAAGCACGGTGACCCCATTTTTTTATTGCATTTTTTTAATGTTCATATCATGAATGTTAATCATGCCAAGTTGCAAAAAAGTTTGATAGTAGAACAATTTCAAGGGAATTACCTTAACTAAATTTATGGCTCCAATTGCAGAAGCGATCTTTTTACACAGTTGATGTGGGAATGCCACGTCAGATTTTCATTGACATTTACTCCAAGTGATTTCGCAGAGGAAACTTGTTCAATCGGAACATTATTATTGGAGAGTTCGAGTGTATCAGATAGAGTTCTTAATCTTTGCCTGGAGCCGATCAATATAAATTCCGATTTGGAGCGTTCAATGTAAGTCTGTTAGGCACAAGCCGTTTGCCTAGTTTTTCAAGGTCGTCAGATAGACTAGACTGAATCGAATGCAAATCAGAACCAGCGTAAGTAATGTGGGTGTCATCAGCATACATTCTGGGTATGCTAAATGATAGACAGTTAGGCAAATCGTTAATGTAAATTAGAAATAAAAGAGGACCAAGGATCGTTCCCTGTGGCACACCACATTTTAGAGTGGTGAAGTCGCCGAGACAGCCATTAACGGAGCACCATTGTGTGCGCTTAGTCAAATACGATTTAAGAGCATGTCCACCAGAGGACCAGGCAGAGGTGATACATGCCATCTCACCGATTTCAGTGAAACTTGGCCAGATTGAAGGGCATACCCAATAACTCAAAAAGCCAAAACGGTTTCAAAATTGCAATTTTCCGGGGGGAGTTACACCACCCCCCTACTTTTTTCACATAAATTTCTTTAAATACTACACTAAATGAGGGTAAAAGTAGGGGGCTCTTAAACCTGAGTAATTCATCCAATTCAATTGTGGCTACACTTGAGTGTAGATTAGTCCTACATGAGTTATGTACGGGAGTTCCATGTAATTTGATTGATTACCTGTCAATCAATGTAAGCTAATAACTACCCATGTAAAATGGCATAGCAAAGTATGGTGATTTTGAGGCCAAATATCTCCTGTGGCCAAGTCCCTCCCAAAGAGATATCTATACCACGGTTCAGTTCCACCTTTGGTCTGTACGAATTGTCAAAAAAATTTTTGGGACCTGCCATTTTTTGTTCGCAGATCGAGCTCAAACCCTGCACATCTTGCACAAGATTTTAGTTTAATGACTGACATCGTAAAAGTTCCTGCATAAACCGCACCCGTAGATTAGCCATAACCCCAAGATGGAAGCTCAAATATTGAAAAGCAACGTAAAAACAATAAAGTTTGAAGTTCCAGTGAAGTTCTAATTGGTATAAAAACAACGACAACCAAGTGCGTTTTCAGAACACTGATACAGCGCCTGTTGCGAGCCTTCAAATGCATTTAAAAGTCTTTAGGTAACAAATTTTCACTTGTTATACCTTCTCGTCTTCCTAATTCACTCTTCTTAAACTTGAGATTTTCTCTTGATAACATTATCGCTTCGCCGGAACACTCCATGACATTAAACTTCGTACACCATATCGAAACGATACGAATTAGTGCTTAGTAGCCAAGCTTTGAAATGTGGAGAGGAGTCTGGGCATCACAACGCGTAATAGAGGCGCTCCGACAAAACACTGACCGCTGGTCAACTAGACCCCTACTTACCCCCCTTACCGACCCCCTTCTAAAATTCACTGGAAATAATAATTAAAGAAAAATATACATTAAGGCCGACTTACCCAAGGAAAAAATTATTTTTCAATACCGCACAGTGTTATTACGCATACATAACGTGTATGAGCCGAGCGATAATTTTCACGTGCGTTATATCGTTTGCACGTTCACTGAGAGACTTGAGAACATCACAGCATAAAACGAAAAAAAATGTTAGCATTCCCCCAAAACATTTGCGTTTCTGACGGGCAAAAAAATTGATTGAAAGGGGGAAATAAATTACTATTCCTACTGTAAACACTTTCACTGATGCGCCGAGGTTTCTTGCTTTGTTTACTTTTTGGCGCAAAGATAATTATCTGGCGTCACGAAATATTCCAGTTCATGTTTCACCGAGGTTTTTGAATAGTAAGTTCAAGAGTAATTTCATGACCCTGAACTTGGAAAAAAGAAATTAACCCGACATTCCCTGAAAAAATTCAGAAAACTATTACTCCAATAAGCCGAGACAGAAAATTACGGACATTCATAGTTACTGTCCATTTTCAGCTTAAATAAAACACTTCCTCGCCTTGTTTATTTCAAAGTACCTTTCCTTTTTCTTTTTAACAGCATTTCTTAACGACTGTTATTAAATATATTTTTGTGAAATTGTTCTTGAACTTATTGTTTAAAAACTTCAGCGAAACATGAACCGTGATATTTCGTGCGCCAAATAATTACGTCTACACTGAAAAGTAAACAACTTTGTCTGCGATTGTAAGTGGGACCTTCGCACAACAAAGTCATTTTCTTCGTGACCTTTACGTTGTGAAAACAATGTCTAATCTTTCCTGTTCCTTAGCCTCGCACTGTGACTCTCACTGCGATATTTCATCCCAAGGAAACGAGCTTCTTCCTCTGAGCTCTTGCTCTAGAGATATAAGTGCTCATCTTCGACAAATCTCTGTATCCCAAACAAGTGTCTCTTCTGAGAAAGGACTAATTCTTGCACGCGTGGGGTTGTTTGATGAAGGCGGCTGTGACTTCACAATTTGTCCAAAACACCGGGATCAGTTAGGCGTCAAGTTCAAGGCCTCGATAAAATGTCAGCATCCACTCCATGGAAATCGTACGGGTAAGAGGGAGAGGGGTGTTAACCTGCGAATGTCAAAGGAAATCAAGAATAAATGGAATGTTGTTGTCCCTGTTGGAGCAGGTAAACTGCTTTGTCTCTTTATCTTCGAATCCAGCTAAAGTACGAATTCCTACCTTGATTTGTTTTCAAGAATTATAAGTTCGATTACCAGTCGGTGTTCGAGAAAGCGGAGAAAATCTGGCCTTACAAATAAATGATGTCATATTCTATGAACACAGGTATTTCTAGAATTTGTCGTGGGAAACATCAAGCTGCCATGAAATTCGTAGCAAATGCTTCACCGCCCCAGGAGCAGAGAGAGGCACAAAGTTCAGCAGACCTACCCATGGAGAAGGCTGACAGCACCATTGTTGATCCACAAGCGCACGTGCGATTCTTGTTACCACCGGAAGAACCATCAAGTGAGGTATTACACATGTGTACTCAGTTATCTATTAGTTTGTTATGGTAACACAAGAGTATTTTATACGTAGATACGGTTCCAAGAGATTTTCGAGTCGATTTTTGAAAGGAGAGTTTTGAAGAGGCAGATGAGGAATACATGCCTTTGGTTACACAGCTCATTAACTGCAGAAGAGATGAGTATATGCCCAATTAACGTTAAAATATTTAATATTTGAGAATCATAATGCACTGTTGATCCTTTTTGATAACATTATTAGCATTGTAAATAATTATCATTATTAGTTCTTCTAGTTTAGCTGCGACTGCTATCACTTTTACAGCAACATTTATCCATTGGATTATCCAACTACTCGTCTGTGTGAAGTTTTTCTCCTGCTGTAGTCGTTCAAAGATCTTGATGGTACGTAGTATCCCTCTAAAGTAAATAGGTGTCTTCTTGAGTGTTGTGATGCCCAGACTCCTCTCCACATTTCAAAGCTTGGCTACTAAGCACTAATTCGTATCGTTTCGATATGGTGTACGAAGTTTAATGTCATGGAGTGTTCCGGCGAAGCGATAATGTTATCAAGAGAAAATCTCAAGTTTAAGAAGAGTGAATTAGGAAGACGAGAAGGTATAACAAGTGAAAATTTGTTATCTAAAGACTTTTAAATGCATTTGAAGGCTCGCAACAGGCGCTGTATCAGTGTTCTGAAACCGCACTTGGTTATCTTTGTTTTTATACCAATTAGAACTTCACTGGAACTTCAAACTTTATTGTTTTTACGTTGCTTTTCAATATTTGAGCTTCCATCTTGGGGTTATGGCTAATCTACGGGTGCGGTTTATGCAGGAACTTTTACGATGTCAGTCATTAAACTAAAATCTTGTGCAAGATGTGCAGGGTTTGAGCTCGATCTGCGAACAAAAAATGGCAGGTCCCAAAAATTTTTTTGACAATTCGTACAGACCAAAGGTGGAACTGAACCGTGGTATAGATATCTCTTTGGGAGGGACTTGGCCACAGGAGATATTTGGCCTCAAAATCACCATACTTTGCTATGCCATTTTACATGGGTAGTTATTAGCTTACATTGATTGACAGGTAATCAATCAAATTACATGAAACTCCCGTACATAACTCATGTAGGACTAATCTACACTCATGTCACTCGGCCTCGATTTGATGCAAAGCCCCAATATGACATTGAGCATGCTGAAACACACGTTTCTAAGTTTGAATATCTTATTACTCTATATTGTAATGTTCAAAATAATAACTCCTTTTTATTTGCGAGAAAAAACGAGAAAGAAGAGGAGAAAAAAATTAATCGTATTAATGCAATATTCGGTATTATTTTATTGTTTATTGAAAATGATGGTCACGTGACTAATCACGTGAAAAATGTTTCGACTCCCAGATGCTTTATAAGTTGCTGTTATATTAAAAAGCAAGAAATCTGGGCAAAGTACTCCGGAAAAGGCTTAGAAATAAGCATTTTAACTCAGCCTCGCTCCCATGTAGGGGCCTAATATGTCATTTTTTTGACATGCGCATAGCGTGCTTCTGGGTGGAAATTTGGGATGGCTCCATATCAGAAAATGTTTACCTTATAGAGGTTAGTCATCCTGGGAAGTTTCATGCTTTTATCACAAAATGAACAATTCTGGTTATTTTTGGCTCTTAACAGCAGGACTATCAAGCGTGTTCCACCAAGAGAGATATAGTGACATTAAGAGATTGTTCCGAGTTACAGCATTTGTGTTAAGATTCCTGTATAATTTGAAGTCGCAGAGAAATGGCATGGCAGCAGCTGGACCGCTGAGTACAGACGAATATGAGGCTGCAGAAATTCTGTGGTTGCGCAAGATGCAACAAGCAGTGGTAGAATCCCCTCGATTCGAGAGCCTGAAGAAACAGTTGGGACTGTACACCGATGACAATGGTTTGCTCAGATGCAAAGGCAGATTACAAAATACAACTATTCCATTTAACGGTAAGTATCTCATTCTTCTGCCCGCCAATCACTGCGTGACAGCACGGGTAATTGATGATTGCCATAAGCGAGTTCTTCATAATGGTTCAAGAGAGACTCTGGCGGAACTAAGGTCCCGGTTCTGGATTGTAAAAGGGAGACAAGTTGTTCGGAAGGTGCTTTCAAGATGCGTGATTTGCAAGAGGATCGAAGGGCAACATTACGCCATCCCACCAGCTGCGCCATTACCTCAATTCCGTGTAGAAGGAAGTCCTGCTATTACTAATACTGGAATAGATTTTGCTGGACCATTATTTGTGAAGCGCGGTGCGAAGGAGAAGGGTGACATGGAGAAGGTCTACATTGCCCTATACACTTGTGGAAGTAGTAGAGCTGTCCACCTTGACGTTGTACCGGACCTGAGCGCAGAAACATTCATAAGAAGTTTCAAACGTTTCATTTGCAGACGAGGAATACCAAGATTGGTTGTGTCAAACAATGCCAAGACATTTAAGACTGCTGCAAGATTCTTGTCATCCATTTTTGAGCTGCCGGAAGTGCAGAGTTTTCTTCTAAACCACAAGGTGAAGTGGAAATTTAATTTAGAACGAGCCCCGTGGTGGGGTGGTTTTTTTGAGCGCATGGTTCGATGTGTTAAACGCTGTCTGAAGAAGATCTTAAAGAATGCCAAGTTGACATATGAAGAGCTCTTGACTGTTGTCGTAGAAATTGAATGTGTGTTGAATTCCAGACCACCCACATACGTGTCTTCAGAGGATAGAGTGGAGCCTCTTACCCCCTCTCATTTGTTGACGGGAAGAAGATTATTTTCCATTCCTGACGAATCTATAGTCGCCGAAGAAGAGTCAAGTGATGTTGAAATTCTCACCAGGAGACAGTGTTAGGTAACGTCATTGTTGTCCCACTTTTGGAGTCGATGGAAACGAGAGTACGTGATAGAACTGCGAGAACACCACAGAGCATTAGAGAAGGGAGCTGCCAGCAACTCGCCATCAGTTGAGACAGGTGACATTGTCACTGTAATGGAAGAAGGAACGTCTAACCGAGGAATGTGGAAGCTTGGAAAGGTTCTAGATGTGTATCCAGGAAACGATGGTCTCGTAAGAAGAGCCACGATAGAAGTTGCCTCAAACAATGGCAAGCGAAAGCGTCTTAGGATACCCCTACAGAAACTGTTTCCGTTAGAAGTTCGCGAAACTAGTGTTGCAGATGGAGAAGAGCCTGCTAGACCAATTGCCTGCACTCCACAGAGACAGAGGAGGCAAGCCGCCATTGAAGGAGAAATGAGGAGACGTCAAGTCGATCAGTGTCTGGACGAACTGAAGGACTATGATGAACACTGATCGAGGAGGGAAGATGTTTTGAACTTTACGAACTCTGAAATCACCCCTCTCGCCTTAATATGAGTTTTTGTCCGCGCGCGTAACTTCAGGTGATTTTAATTAGCCAATCGTGGCTCAGAATGTGCTCGCGCGTACATTTGAACTTCGCTGTCGTAATTTTGCAGATTTTCATCTTTGTTGTATTTTCTTGCCGTGTTTAAGATTTTAGACCAGCCTTGCCGCTGTTTTTGGAGTTTTGAGTCTAGCTTCTTCACCGTTTTTAGCCATTGTGATTCGTCGTTTATTGTATGTTCCGGATTACGTAGCTGGTTCATTAAATAGTTCGTTTATTTGGAGTTTGAGCCTACAACTCACTGAATACAATTCCCAACACACTTCTCATGTGCCCCGCGCATGATCGTCGCGAAAGCAGAAAATGATTGCCATAAAAACGTTTACGAGTATTGTTCCCTAACTCAAATGAATTTGTGTACAGTGCAGTATGTAGCCAACAGACAAACGGCGAAAGCTGTTCCGTTGAGTAACGCCTCCTAAAAAGACAAAACCGTGTTTAAACCGATCGAGAATTATTTGTTTTAGTCTAGATTAACCAACTATCGACCAGAGAGCTGCCTGACAAATGCTATAAACTTATGTAGATCTACACTGTAGCTTGTATCGACGAGAATCCGAATAAACTAAAGAAGACGGAATTAGTCGGAGAGAACTTTAATTCTGTAAAGCTCTCTTGGTTAAATAACGTTGAGAATCGAAGTCGCAACGAACGGCAGAGAATAAAAGCGCTGTTTCCAAAAGTCCTTCATCGATCGACGACTGCTTTCAGCACGGTAAAACGACCGATGCAAATTTGCTGCGATGCCCTTTCTTTGTAGAGAAGAAACTTGGTCATCCATTAAATCAACTAAAAGTGCAACAATTACACAAACTGCAAGAACGGCTCTGTTCTTCTTGGAAAGGTCCAAACTTAATTCTCTCAAACGATCCGGATCACGCAGGAGCTCAGATCGCGCCCGTATTAAGTAAACACGTATTGGTCGGATAAATAGCCTTCCACTGCTTTTCCCTGGCCTTCTTTCGAAGACTTGAAATTAAGTTGGATAGACCATATTCAATTGCGTCCATAAAATTCATATCCTTAAGTATATCCGAGAACAAAAGCTAAAGCTAAATGAAAAAGATTTTTATAGTACTTGAACTCAGCAGGCATTTGCTCTGAGTGTTGTGTCGGTGATCGCGCGCGACGTCATGACGTATAGTCAGTACTTGTTTGTTCATTGGTTAATGTGTATTTAGGTCACCGGTGGAAAAATCCACCGGTAAAATGTGGCGCGCTGCAAGTGGGAAAAGTCCTTTCCAACGGCGAAACCAACAGGCCAGGGAAGAATTATTGGAAAGGACTTTTAGAAAGTCTAGCGTATAAAGGGGAGGGGGTGGGGAGGAGGAAGAGAATTCGGGGTAAAAAAACGGAGGAGTGGGGGAGGGGAAAAAGGAACGCCTGCTATCAAGACCCCCGTTGGTTCATTTCTGCGGTCGTTGGCGGCCGCAAAATTCTGACTGGTTAATCGGACAATAGGACGGGTTTGAATTCAAGTTAAAACTGGACCAAGAAGTTGCAGTAAAATCTCTTCTGGATGGAAAAGATGTATTAGCGGTGTTGCCCACAGGATACAGCAAAAGCCTCATATATCAAATGTTTGTTCGCGCCAAGGACCGTGTAAAATGGGTTGACTAGCCTACACGACTACTACGGTTCGTGGCATTTGTACATTTGCCGTTCTCTGTTCGGTCACTCGACCTTTTTTTTGTAGCTTCACTCGTGTTTATGAAGGGCAGTTCATGTCTAGTAATAAGGAGGAATTTTAAGTAGAGTTGAGCCGTTAGATCGTGCTGCTGTACCATTTAGTTCACGAGAATTTGATGAACCATGCTTTGAAGGCACAGACGACAAACTGCCGGACAAAGTTCAAAGTGACTCGCTTAGTCTCAAAGACGTAAACATGCATCCTTATTCTAAAGAGTTCGTAGATGATCTGAAGAATATGCTTAATGATATTGAGAAAGATATTCCAGAAGTATCTATTTTGGAAAAGAACAATCTCAGTATAGAGGCTGATGTAGATCCTAGAACAAAACACTGCGAGGGAGAACCTTGTTCTAGAACCAGGACAAGCACAGCGGAAAGCAACAGTGCTGAGGCTGTGCAACAACTAGATATTGGAACGAAAACAGTTACATTTCCTTCTGAAATGCAGGTTGCCAGAGCAAAAAAGCACGAAGAATACGATTTGACAGCTGACTTGCTGTATTACGAGAATGACTGAAACACCAGTCCAATTAAAGCTGCCAGGGAGATTGATATCTTAGATCAAAATCATAAAAGAGAGGAGGACGTTGTTTCAGAAGCAATGCTAAACCATGAAATTAAATTGGAGAAGAATGAATTGTCTCCACCCATGACAGAAGAAATTGAAGAGCTGCTACCACGGCACACATGTACAGAGACCTTCTTTGACAAGACCCATTCTTATCCTGACGAAGAGAGCTCTTTTTCCAATGTGGTCTTGGTTCCTCAGGTTAAGAAATATCAAACTGCATATACAGTGGTGGATGAAGGAGACTACTACAATGAACAGGCAATGGAAGAAGTACAGCAAGAGTGCCTTAAAGACCTCCCTCTAACAAACGGACATGGAGTGGAAAGTCTTAAAAAAGCTGTGTTAAATAAGGAAAAACTGTTATATTGATGAGCTTATAGACGAGATTACACGAAGTATAACTGGAACCAAAAAGAACGCAAAGGGCAGAAGGAGTGACATTGGTAATCAACCAGAAGCTGAAAGTACAGTGAACACTGATGCAGACTTCTGGTGGAAGACGACGGAACAAATCCGTGAACAACTGGTCTGAAGAAAGTTTAGTGATGACTTTCATGTTACGAAACAACCCAGTATTATGGACATACATGAAGGCCTCAATAACACTGGAAGCTTAGTGTATGAGAAATTGGAAGATAAGCTTGGTAAAGACAGCAGTTGGACTGAAACGAGCGATGGTAAAGAATCAGAAGGCAGACTACCCGAAAAGGATTCAACGAGGCTGTGCTGTGTGGCATACGCGGCAAAAGAAACAGTCAGCGATAGGGATAAAGAACACACTGAAGGTGACACAACAAGTTTTGAAGCAATGGAATTAAAGGCCATTGCTACCGAGCATGCTAAGATGGGTAATGACTCGGTATTGTTGCAAAAGCTCACACATCCCTCAGAATTGTCCAAATCAGAAGATAACTTCAAAATGGAAGAAGTTCACGCAGAAATGTACTTCCATACAACTTGTATGCAATTTGAGAAATAACTTTTAAGTGTACAAGTAGATGAGCTTAGCCATCTTCGCAACGCAAGCGAGCGTTTCCAGATACAAGGGAAGAGAGGAAGTAGAGTACATTACAAAAGATTAAAGAAAAGGGTCGTCTCCAACGAAGAAAACATCAAGTTGTTGGCTAAGTCTTCACAGAATGATGTGAACAAGCAGGACTTCATGCACGAAATATGGTACGACATTGACAAGTTGGAAGGGTTATAGAAACAGTGTCCTGGAAATAAATTCACTCAACCTAAAAAAGAAGCGTCTCTGGATGATGTGATCAAAGAGTTGAAGGAGGTCTTAGAAAAGGAAATAATAAACGTACAGAGAGACGAGAGCCGAACGGCGATTACGTACAAAAACCAAAAAAGCCAAAAGCTGGAGAACAGGTTTCATGACTTAAACAGACTTTTAAAAGCATGCTTTAGAGATTAACGAGAAGCGACTAAATGAAAGAGATGACACGGTCAAGGAGTTGAAGAGGCAGTTATATGAAGAGAGAAAAAATACAGAGGAACAATTGATGGATCAAGAGGGCGAGGTCTACAGACTTCAAGGATTACCAACTGATTGCAACAAAAATGCAGAAAATCTACAAGGGCAACTGGAAGAAATCAGCAAACAATTGGTAGGAACAAAGGATACATTAAATCAGCGAGAGATTGAGTTGGCAAATTCAAAGACTTCTCTTCGCGAGTCAACAGACTTACTCAGTACATCCAGGCAATATATCACAGAAACACAAAAAGAATTGGAGAGACAAAGACATTGTTAATAGAAAGGAGTGTGGCTTTAGAGTACACTGAAAGGTACGCGGAGCTGCTGTGTAAGTCAACAGGAAACAGAGACTTTGAAATGGTTGTGGCAACAAATGTACTAATAACGAAAGTAGAGAGAGATTTGAAGAAAATCGAAAAGCTTCAGAGAAAAACAAAATTAGAAAGGTTTGAACGTCAGGAGAGAACAACACAAAACGATCTTTGGGATAACCAGCCTGAAGGTCTGAATAAACCGGATAGTAAACAAATTAAACTGAAGTACCTCGAAGATAAAGAGAAGAAAATTGCTGATCTGGAATCTGCAATTGTTTACCTGAAGCAGGAGCGAGAGCGGAGTAATTGTTTACTGAAAGAAAAAGACAATGACCTGTGGAAAATGAGAAGTAAACTTCAGCGGAAAGACATAGAAGCTAAAGATCTAGGATCTTCCATCGACGACCTGAAGCAGAATTTAGAGCTAAGTAACACTTCACTACATAAAAAATGTCATGAGCTGGAGCAAATAGAAAATGATTTTCACACGAAAGCCATGGAAAATCAGGAGTTGGAATCTTCTATATTCGACCTAAAGCGTGATTTAGAGTTGAGAGAAACTTCCTTGAAAGAAAAAGAGAATGAACTACACCTAATGAGAAGTGACCTTCAGGGAAAAGATAAAGAACTGAAAAAAGCATGGGAGAAATGTAGCATGTTAGAAGAGGACAGCTTCTCACTGAAAAACGAATTGACGGAACTGACAGCTCACATCGGTCGCCAAGATAGTAAAATTGAAGAAATGAAAAAACTGACGTTCACAAAAGATTCAGATTTGAGGAAGGGAAGAAGGGAGTTGGAACAGCTTTGGCTTCAACTGGACGAGAAAGAACAGAATATCGAACTGCTGAAACGTCTAGAAAAAAGGCTAGATGACGAAAAGATTGAAATGAGCAAATCGTTTGAAGTCTATCAGATTAGGATTAGATATTTGGAAGCCGTTATAGCAAGACTGAAACATAGGCACGCAAGGCGTGCAAGAGTTATTTTTTTCCTGTGAAGTTTTGGAGATAGAAGTATTCATGGTACAGTAATGATTTGGTTAATTTGACAAGATTTTTTGGTTGCGATGTTACATCGGTCATGGTAAGATAGCTAAATAGTAAGCCATAAAATGTTTGACTGAACAAACTACAGTAATTTGACACGTCTCCAGATTAATGTAGATACCATCTTATTTTCTAACAGGCAATTTGATTCGCTCTTTGATACAACCCGCACCGTGATTGGTGTGACACGCGCACATGCATAACTCCCTCGCTCACCGATCACATAACCCTTCCAACCCCCAAGAGAAATTTTTGCTCAAAAATACTCAAGTTAATTTAGAGACTTTCTCGCATTTTATATAAGTCGTAAGTTTACCTTTTTACACAACACAACACAACACAACACAACACAACTTCACCGAAAATAGAAAGAAAGAGAAAAAGAAACCTCTGACACGTTGAAAGTCTGATTTAATTAAATGCACTTTAACTTGGTGCCACGCAGTCTTCAAAGAACATTTGAACAGTTTTCATACTTTTTACCTTTAAAAATATCGGACTGAAATGAATGTCATCAAATAAAACTATTAAACTGCTACTGCAGAGACGTAAAAGCCGTCCAGAAACGAAACCTTCTTTTTTGTTTAATATCCTGGAAACAATAGCCGATAACTTGTCAGCTCTAATTGAATTTACTCCCATATAAAAAACAAAAGTGTTAAGTTACCATTTGTTACTAAAGATAGCAAACATCTCGTGGGAAAGAGTGGTGACGATTCGTCCGCTCTAATTGAATTTACTCCCTTGTGAAAAACAAGAGTGTCAAATTACACTTTGTAACTAAAAAACAAAAATGCCTCGTTATATTTGCATGTAACAAGAACAAAATAATTGTTACCCGCACTTACTGTTGTAAACGTTGGAACTGTTTCAAATCTGAAGTCTCGTCCCCTCTAAAACATGTCCTAAGAACTAGACGCGACGATTCGTGACCTCTAATTGAATTTACTCCTTGTGAAAAACAAAAGTATCAAGTTACCTTTGTAACTAAAAATAAAAATATCTCGTTGCATTTGCATACTACTAACTCGCGAACTGTTTCAAACCTCAAGGCTCATCTCGTTCATTTAACTAAAATCCTCAGCCTAACCCGCAGAAAATGTCGAAGTAAACCCAATATATGAATACTTCCTCCTCTTTTATAGAAGAATAAATATGGCCGTTCTGAACTCTATCGGGATCAAATCTTCTCACATACCATTTACCTTTACAACAAGAAATTTGATTGGCTGTTTATAGTAGATCCAATCTGATTGGTGTGACATACATACATCTCTCACTCACTCACTCACTCACTCACCCATTGACCCGTCCATAACAGATCCGACGCGCCGACTAAGAGGTATTTTTTTTACAAAAAAATAACTCAAAAATGATTTGGATGGCCAAAGTGTTTTACTACGCGTGAAGGATAAGAAACTTACAAAAACAAATCTTGATATTCAAGTTAAAGAGGGAGAGGATGATAGCTTTAAAACACGGATACACGGGTTGGAGGAAAGATTTGAACTCAGTTAATAAACAAATTTCCACCGAAAGGGCATTCAGACTGGTACAAGAGACAAAGGATTTAGAAGAAAATGCTACATGCTTCGAAACATACCGAGGTCTGAACAAAGAAAGGGAAAAGTGGACACAGTCAAATATAATGGGCAGTCAGTGTCAAAAGGAAAACAAACCAGAAGATCTGGGGGCAGAAAAAAATGCGGTGATGGCTAATCCAGCTGGAGAAGAATTCAAGAATTCAGCAAATGGTGGCTGATATGAATGTAATACAAGAGGAGTTGGAACGCACAAGGGAAGAAAACGCCAAGTTGATTAAAGACAACAAAACACTCGAGGATCACGTGATCAAATTACGAAAAGAGGCTGTTGAGCAGAAACAATTGTCTTCACAGAGATTAAATAATGCTTTAGATCACGTTCGCAAGAAGAGAGCTGAGATTAGAAGGCTCAAAGCATCACAGAACATAGCACCTGATGACGTTAGTTTCAAGGTTGGTCTTCGTCCTTACTCTTCACACTGTACATTCATGGAAACGCCGCTCGGCATGCTATCGTTATTTAAACCTTTACCCGCCAGTGACAAATCAACCAATCAAGCAAACAAGCAAGCAAGCAAGCCAGCCAGCCAGCCAGCCAGCCCGCCCGCCCGCCCGCCCGCCCGCCTGCTGCTAGTCCATCGCAGGGTTACCCCCAGCATCAAGTTCGCCGGTACCCATTTATACACCTGGGTAGAGAGAGGCATTGTGAGAGTAAAGTGTCTTGCCCAAGAACACAACACAATGTCCCCGGCCAGGGCTCGAACCTGGACCGCTCGATCCGGAGACGAGCACACTAACCATGAGGCCACCGCGCCTCCAAAAAGGGTACGACTAGGTATTTACCTTACCCAAATTTGGCCGAGTCACAATGTTAGTGACATCGGAGGATATCAGGACAGTAAGAACGGTTCTGAACGGTTTCTAATTGCGAATTTAGGTATGGTCCATCTTTAACCACCTCAAATCCCTTCCAGGGGCCCGTTTCTCGAAAGTCCCGGGAACTTTTCGGGCCCGGAAAGCCATAGCAAAATCTCGAACCTTACGATTACAGAGTTGTTTTATTCACATATTCTTAATATGAACAGAGGTTCCCTTCATACAAGAGGTTTCAGGCGTATACGTTTCCGTTTTTAGATACAGATGAACTAAAAATGGCCTTACGGGCCCGAAAAGTTTCCGGAGCTTTCGAGAAACGGGCCCCAGATCCTAAATTCCAGGAAATGCTTGCGGATGTTGAGTTCCACACTGGTCTTAGGGCATTAACGGCCTGCCTGGCTTTCCCTACCCTGTTTTTTACATCTTTGTCCGCTCCTCCGTCTGATGTGACGATACTCCCTCAATACATAAAGCTGTGGACATCCTCCATATCTTTCAGCTTGATCTTCTCCCACTGTCTGCTGTTAGCTCTCATGACTTTGGTCTTTTCTTTCCTGATCCTGAGGCCAGTTTTCTCTGCAACCAGTGCCAGATGGTCGGTCTTGGTTTGCATATGTTGCGGTTTCTGAGATAGAAGACATATGTCATCTGCATAATCCAGGTCATGGAGTTGAGATGTAAGTGTCCATTGTATACCTGTTTTACCCTGACTCTCTACCTCTCTCATAATCCAGTCCATGACCATTATGAAGATCATTGGTGGCAGCAAGGTGCCTTGACGGACTCCCGTGTTCATCTTAAATGGCTCTGACAATTTCCCGATGTGAATGACTTGACAAGATGAGGCTTCATATAACTCCTGACTCAGCCTAATAAACTTTGGTGGACTCCATAATGACCCATGAGTTGCCAGGTGACGTTCCTGTCAACACCGTCGAAAGCTTTTTCGAAGTCAATAAAGTTCATGTATAACGGAGTCTGCCATTCTTTAGATTGTGCGATCATTATCCTCAGGGATGCAATATGATCGGTGCAAGATTTGTCTTTCCTAAACTCTGCCTGCTCACAATGTAGTTTGTGATCTAGGGCATGTTTCAGCCTTTCTAGGATAATGCGGCAGAAAACCTTACTGGGAATTGAGAGGAGCATGATTTACCTCCAGTTCTTGCAGAGCCCAAGATCCCCTTTTTTTGGCAGCTTGACAAGATAGCCATTCTGCAATTCCGATGGAACCTTCTCCATTTCCCAGATCTGAAGGAAAAGCGGGTGTAACATGGCTGTCGTAGTGTTTGGGTCTACTTTAAGAGCTTCAGGGGGGATGCCATCTGGACCTGCCGCTTTCCCATTCTTCAGCTGCTTCAGCGCTCGTTCAATTTCTGCTTTAGATGGTGGGTTGACATTAACGTTGACTAGAGGCCCTTCATTAGCAGTGGTGTTTGGCGTTTCTGTGGGGGGTGGTCTATTCAGAATGTCCCGGAAATGTTCCACCCATCTTGTCCTTTGTTCTTGCTCTGTAGTGATAGTAACACCTTCCTTGCTCTTAACTGGCTTTGACTGGCTTCTTCTCTTTCCTGACATTGTTCTAGTTATGTCATATAGTCTTTTCATGTTTCGCTGTCCTGCTGCACTTTCTGCTTCCGTGGCAAGAGTATTGTAGAACTCCTTCTTGTCTTTCTTGGCACTTTTCTTTACGTCCTTGTTAAGTTGCAGGTACATTAAAGTTAAGCTGCTCTTCTTAGCTTGCTCATTGCATCTACTGATTTCGACTTTCAAGCGTTTCCACTGTGTAATCAGATTCCATGTCTCTGCTGAGAGCCACTCCTTCTGCGTTCTTTTCCTTTTGCCCACGACTTCATCGCAGGACTCCTGCCAAGTGTGTTTCAGTGCTATCCAGTGACTGTCTATTTCTTCTTCCACAAATTCAAGGGCTGAATACCTATTCTTTACTGAGCAACTAAATGTTTCTGCTATCTCTTTGCTCTTCAGGTTTTGGGTGTTGTATTTGTAGCGTGGTCTACTTGAAAGGTCCCGATGGGCCCTAAGTTTACCTTTAAGGGTCCCTAGCAGGAGATGGTGGTCAGAAGCAACATCTGCCCTTCTTTTGACTCTCACATCCATAAGGCTTCTCCTCCACTTTCTGCCGATTGCAATGTGGTCAGTTTGGTTAGATGATCTACCATCAGGAGAGATCCATGTGGCTTTATGGATGGCTTTGTGGGAGAAAATGTTGCCACCAATGACTAGATCGTTGAAAGCACATAGGTTGGCGAACCGGTCTCCATTATCATTTATGCAGCCTAATCCATGGCGCCCCATGATCCTCTCTCTTCCAGTGTTGTGTGATCCAATTTTGGCATTAACGTCCCCAAGGAGAATAGAATTCTTGTTTTAGCTCATCAGTGCTGTTGTTGGTTGGATCATAGCAGTTTATGAGGGTGACCTTTCTGCCCTTAGAGTTGAATCGTGCAGTGATGATCCTCGGTGACACAGGGACCCATTCGATCAAGACTTTTGCTGCTGACTTACTCATCATAAAAGCCACTCCTTGGTGTACATGCTGTTCATTCTCACGCCCAGAGTAAGCCACCTGCTCTCCTGTTGCTAGTGTTATGCAGCAAGATCCATTCCATCTGCTTTCGCAGATGCCGAACACTGCGATGTCATAGCGGCGCATTTCGTTTGCCACTTGTGCAGCTTTACATGGTACGGACATTCCAGATCGCAATCTTTGTTATAGCCTTCATCGTCAGAAGAGATTTCAGCCGTCTGGCTCCTGGCAGGGCTTCGCCAGATGGTGCCATATAGCTCTCGGAAGAGACCTCTTCACGAGTCGGGCTGGTCATACTCAGTATTGTCTCCGTTTCTGTAATCGTTTGTATCCACTGATGGGTGATTGGCCCAGTCAGCTTCACCAGGGTTCCCGTTAGCCAGCACGTTTCAGGGTAGATCCAGGCAGGCCTTCATGGCTACCGTAGCGGCTCGGGAAGATTAACCCCCCACCATGCATCACCCTGCCTAGCAACCCCCTACTTTGCCTGTTTCCACCTCCTACGACATGGACGTGGGGATTGGATCTTAGGAGGCACGAAACATTTAGTGTGCTCTATTTTTTTACCATTCAGTTAATTGCTCATTGAAATTGGAATCACGTTGAGATAACCGTCAGTTTGAGCGTTTTTTAAATCAGTCGTCACCTTCTATTTCGGACTCTTATCTGTCATCGCCTTTATAAAGAGAGCCAAACTACATTTACATTCTTAACTTACAATATCCTATCAGAACGGTTCGCAAGTAATATGAAAACTGAGAAAATATGGAAATAAACAAACAAATAGGTTGAAAAAAAAAATTAAATTAGTGCACGCAGTCCAAAAACAAAGAGAACTATGTCAACGGTGTCTTGTTCAAAGCTGACTTGAAATGACTTAATGATTTGGATGTAATTACCTCAGCGGGTAAGTTGTTCCAATCAGTATTTGTTGTCGGCCAAAAACGGATGCATGATGCCAGCGGTAGTTAAATAAAATTCTGGGAGTGAGCGCCACAGGTGCGGAATAAGGTCTGGTGATGAACCGGAATTGTCACTTCTGCTTCTTGATTAAGATATTTGTAGAGCATGCAGAGTCTGGCTGTCGGTTCTTCTGTGTTGGCGGCCAGTTAAGATGATTCAATGCTTCAGTCCTTCCTCTCTTGAATAGGTCCTAGTTACGAAGCGAGCAGCCTGTCTCTGAACTTGTTCGGGTGGGTTTGTTTTGGCATTTCCTAGAAGGGCCGCACGACGGCAGGTATAATTTGCAGGTTGTAGGTTGCAGGTTGCAGGTTGAGATTTAATTATAACTGGAAAACCGCTGGCACTCAAAAAGAAACGTACAGGTGGTAGACTTACCGTGACTGTTACATGACTCTGTTTACAATCGCTCAGAACGGTGGCTTCCACCTAAGTGCGAAACCGGCCGAAGCGATGGGAGCACAGGCGGCCCAGACGTTGTATACGATTAATACGTGACATTATGCTGTTGGCGATTGCGTTACAATTTTAGCCGTTGATAAGACAATGTATGAGAATGCTTTCCTTTCGATCCGTAACCGATTAGCTTGGCCACAGGATTTGAATTTCTAGCTTAACGAGCTCGCCATCGTGACAAAATCGCCTCCAACCGTCGAGAGGCACGGGGCATTGGTCAGTTACTCGTTGCCATCTCTCGCTACAGTTGACAGTGCTTTTAGGCGCTAAATTCAGCCGAACATTGTTTGCTCCTTGTGTTTTTGCAGTTAACAGTGCTTTTAGGCGCTAATTTCAGTTAAACACCGCGGCACGGTGCAGTTTGCATGATCAAAAAATGCCCCGTGCCTCTCGACGGCTGGAGGCGACTTTGTCACGATGGCGAGGTCGTTAAGCTAGAAATTCAAATCCTGTGGCCAAGATAATCGGTTACGGATCGAAATGGAGCCGAAATGGAAAGCAAGAGCTGGAAAACCAGCGATTCTCGGGCGGTTAAGATAAACTTTGAAACCTTGGGAGAAAGCGAATGGGAAGAAGAGCTATCGACGGCTGCCATGAAGCAATTTTGACGAGATTAGACCATTTTTGTGGAATTTACGGAGCTTTGAGTGCGGGCCGTCGGGCCAGTGGGTTGCCCGCCTTTCGTTTCTCTTTAGGAGAAGCAAACCGCCAGAAAGTAAAACTCGCCTACATGGCTCTAAACCACCTCCAGGAACCCAGAGACATCAAAATAACGCAATGCAAACGTAAGGTAAGCCATTTTATTCAAATTATTTTCTACACGTAGCATTTAGAGTAATTTTCGAAGCATTCTCATACATTGTCTTATAAACGGCTAAAATTGTAACGCAATCGCCAACAGCATGATGTCACGTATTAATCGCATACAACGTCTGGGCCGCCTGTGATGGGAGGAGAGTATATTCCTATGATTTTAAGCCTGCAATGAATTATTGTTTTTGAAGAAACATCTGAAATATCTGCTGAATTTGGTTTCTTCCCTGTGAGTACCAAAATGAAAGCACACTGAGCTTGTGCTAGTACATTCCGTCGGTTAAAATCTTATATTATTTCATTTCTTTATTTATTTGCTTCATTTGTGATGGCAATCTTCTATTGTTGAGGGAAGACCTGAGCCAGCTTTGAAGAGATTTCACTGGTCTCAGCGTGTCGATCGACAAGTACTTATAACTTATCGATCGTGTTTTTCACTTTATGCAAGAACCGCTGACGAGTATATAGGTTATTAATTATTTTTAGTGCCAGCGGTTTTCCAGTTATAATTAAATTGCAACCTGCAACCTGCAAAATATACCTGCCGGGCAGGAGTGAAGATTCCTTTTTGATGAAGCCTACTGTCTATCTGAAATATGCCGTTTTTTGGTACAGTTGTCACAACCCTGACTTTCATCAAAACCCTAACAAACTATGTATCACTGAAAAGCTAATTACCCCTACCCCACCCTCAACCCCTTATCAATACACTAACCATAGACAGGTTTCTACCTTACCCTTTTCAATATAATCCCAAGCAAATATCATTACATTTACTGCAACCAACATTTGAGAACGAAGATTGTTTCCTTTCTATATATATTCCCAAACAAATATCAGCACATTCCCTACAACCAACAATTTCCTTTTTGCTTTTCTACAGCTATAACAACTTAAACTCTTATGGAACTAGATCACATCCCAACTTTATAGTTTTTTAACACCCGCATATGGCAACAATCAAGACAACAAATTACTGATGAATGCCTACAACTTTTCTACTTACTTAATGGAGATGTCTTCTATTCCATCCAAACCTGGCCCACCAACATTCAACAACTTTTCTGGAAGGAACCAACAGGAGACAATGACTCTTTCAAACTTACGTTATTTTTCATTGGCAACGGCTGTTCACCAGAAGTTATTGCAAAATGGATCTTAACCTCTCAACATTGGGCTTCACATTCCAAAGAAGAAAAGAGAGTGAGGCAAACTGATTTCATTGTGCAAAACCTCACTTCCAAAGCCCACATCTGGTTTTATTTTGACATTCATCATGGTCAATGGCTTTATCTGAATGGAGAAAAAAGAGATTCGGTCAATCCATAATCACTTATAAATTTGTATTAGATAGAACAGTCTTATTTACCACAATCTGCATCAGTTATATCAAATTTTGCACAACACTGAGTAACTATGCTTTTTCATTATACAGGATGGACAAAAATGATAATAATAACAACTAACTGACCAAATATACTGTCCCTTATACACAAAACTTAACTTTTTAACTATTTTGACATAACAATATATGCCCACTACCCAAACTATACTACCTTACAGTCAACCCCTATTTTACATATTCTCATGTTGCATACACGGCTTGAACAAACCTATATAGCTAACCCCATTAAATAAAACCATGAAACAACCACCACCACCACCATAATTACACCTTAGGTATTTGTTTTTCAGTTAGAGAAAATTTGTCACCCCACCCTAAGTACCGCTACAAACCCCTAAATTATTTCTACCATTATGATAACCTTCATCAAACCTCCAGCATTTAGTGCACTGTTTTACACTCAAGTTTTCTTCATTTAATTTTTTTTATTTTTTTTACGTAATTTATCTCGTTTGGTTGTTTGTTTGTTTGCTTTGTGTGCTGCCTTGTGGTTGACGTGGCTGCACTGCAGTTTGTTGGTCCCTCAACGTTTGCACACAGATTAACACTTAACCAGCCATTTTTATTTATTTAACTTTTCAATTTTTCATTTATTTTTATTTAGTTTTTTATTTATTTTATTTATTTATTTTGTGTGCTACCTTGTGGTTGACGTGGCTGTATTGCAGTTTTTTGGTCCCTCGACATTTGCACACCAATTAACACTTAACCAGCCATTTTTATTTATTTTATTATTATTATTTTTAATATTTTTTTTTTGTACTACCTTGTGGTTGACATGGCTGCATTGCACTTTGTTGGTCCCTAAATGTTAGTGCAAAATTAAGCAACTAATCTTTATTATTTTGAATGATTTTTGTCTGCAACCCCCCACCTCCCAGCCCCACCAATACACTGCACTTTTAATTTCAACCACCATATTTTTTCATCATTTAAGAGAGAACACATCTATCCTGTTTGCCCTTTTCCCAAACTTTACACAACCCCTAAGGAATCTTTTTGCCCTTTTCCCAACCTAACACAAACCCCAAGGAACCTTTTTGCCCTTTTCCCAAAAAACCTAACATAACCCTAAGGAACCTTTTTGCCCCTTTTCCGAAACCTAACATAAACCCTAAGGAACCTTTTTGCCCTTTACCTAAACCTAACACAAACCCTGAGGAACCTTTTTGCCCTTTTCCCAGAAAACCTAACATAACCCTAAGGAACCTTTTTGCCCCTTTCCCGAAACCTAACATAAACCCTAAGGAACCTTTTTGCCCTTTACCTAAACCTAACACAAACCCCAAGGAACTTTTTTGCCCTTTTCCCAAAGCTAACACAAACCCTAAGAAACCTTTTTAGCGGAGCTCCGGCGGCCCGAAGGGCCGCCAAGCGGAGCCCCATACTCATATGGGAAAGAAAAGGAAACCCATGAGTTGATTTTCTCATGGTTATCATGGCTAGCGGTATTGCTCGTGGGCACGTACGCACGACGACGACGACGACGGCGACGGCGGAGTTGCCCAACATGGCGGCCATACTCCAAATAATAGGTTGACAGAGACATGCAGCCTTGGTTTACCGTGTACTTCCTTGATATTGGACATCCATGTTATGATCAATTGCCACCTGTCAATACAAGGTATCCGCTGACCAGTATCATGTGACCATATCGCGGGCTCAGGTTTACAGCTCCTCGAGGTCACGTGTTTTCTTGAAGTTGACCGCTGACCAAGCGCTGGTTATCGATTGGATCGCGGACTCATATTGGGTTAGCTTGTTGGAAACAGGGCAGGATTGCTCGGAAGCCAGTTTACGCTAACCCAGGATTAAAAATTAATCGAATTTAATCGAATTATAACTTTTTCTTCTATACAAATGTGTTTTGCTGTTTTGTTTTGTGTATATGGTGATTATTAAAACTCAAAACAGAAGGCCAAACAATATACAGAAACCTCACCGCAAAGTTACAAAACTCAAATCAAAATTCTACCTTTTTCTGGGTTAGCTTAATCGGGCTTTGAACAACCCGGCCCAGGAGCTACGCTTTTAGGCTGGCCTAAATCTATATATTACCCTTTTTCCAACCTAACACAAACCCAATGGAACTTTTTTACCCTTTTCTTAAACTCAAAACTAACCCAAAAAACCTTTTTGCCCCTCTTTCCTAAACCTAATACTAACCCCAAAAAACCTTTTTACCCTTTTCCCAAACCTGAACCTAACCAAAAGTAACCTATTTCCCCTTGCTTTTCATACTATTTCACACTTATGGTTGCTTTCAGTTAACCTATTAACATTTCCTTATTTTATTTCAATTTGTTTTTTTATTCTGTAATTGAGCTGGAGAGTGCTGTGTTACAGAGGTCACTCCCTCAATTTAACCAAAAATATTAACATTTCATTTTCTTTAAATTTATGTTATACACACACATTCCCACCCTCACATACACAACATACCTATTTCCCCACTGATTTCTTATCAGTGGAGTGGGAACCCTATTTTAGGGATTCCATTTTCAACACCTATAATACCACAAAGGTTGCTAGTTTTACTACTGATAAATAAATATGTATAAAAATTGTCTTTTTACTTGTATAATTTCTAAAGTAAACAAATGTCCAGCTGTAATGAATGAGGGATTTTGCAAAATTTGAAAATGCAGAACTCTGACAACTATATATCTAACGTTGCGCAATTTCAATTGTGAAACATTTATTTTGATAACTTCTATCCTAAGAATTACATGGCAAATTCCCTCATTCATAACAATAAACTTTGTGAGTTCTAGCAATCCTGAAAACTTGAGGTCAAAAGCTTTTAAAACCCTTCTTGAGATATCTTTCCTCAAAGGCAAAAATAACTCGTTTTGAGAAAACGAGCTTTGAACTTGCTTCTCCAAATCGAGCTTCAATATTCAATATTTGATTCCAGTAAAAGCAAAAATTCCAAGTTTTTACAGAATTTCAGGTAGAATCCACCCTTAACACGCAACACTTATGAAAGTTCATTCACCAGGCCTACGAGTTTGTCCAAATCACTTTGTAGGCTAAGTACATCTGCCTGGTTGTGTATTACTGCATACAATAGTGTCTCTTCAGCAAACAGTTTTAAATGTGATGATATATTGCTACCCATATCATGTACATAGAGTAAGAGGCCCAAGGACTATTCCCTTGTGGACTCCCGGTAGAACCTTGGAATCAGTACTGCAGTGGCCCTCAAGGATCACTTGTTATGTTCTATTTACCAACCACGCCAGCTAAATCGGCGAGTCTCCTGCTTCTAATTTGTGGGCTTATTCTTTTGATATTAAGCCAGGGTATCATCATGTTGAAATTAATACCCCTCACACTAAAGATTTCTCGGGTTTTCATGGGTTTTCAACGGGTTTCGTAAATATTTTAAGTTTGTCGTTCTGCCCTTTGGGCTTTCCACAGGCTCTTTTATTTTGACCAAAGTTATGCGTCCCCTGGTCAAGCATTGGCGTAGTTAAGCCCTCCACATTGTAGTTTATTTAGACGATGGCTTCGGGGGTATAGGGTTTGTAGCCACGAGAGTTAAATTTTTCCGTGTTTGGTCGCCTTTTCTTTTTTGTTTTGTCTTTGTTGTTAAAGCTTAATTTTTTGCGTACCTTTTTTGTGCAGTTTTAAATGCAAATTAGTTTTTCACGTCGTGTTATGTAATCGTCTATTGTTTATCACGTAACATCGTTAAGTTTATTCTTTTAGTTCAAAATTCCGTTTAAAAGCGTTGTAGTTTTTTAGTTGTATTCAGTCGTTGTCAGTTGCGGAGTGCCGTACAGATCTTGTAAGTAATCTCGTTTTTCCTGTCTATTTTTTGCTGTTTTCCGTATTGTTGTATTTTCAGTTTATTTAAGTTTAAGTTGGTATTTATTAATTTCTGTATTTGTTATTTTGGTTTTAAGTGAATCATTAGAATTAAAGACGAATTCGAAACGTACAGGAGTGTTATTTACAGGGTTCAAAGGATACTTGCCTCCAACAATCTTTTTTGGTGCATTCCGATTTGACTAGCTCGGGGTTCGTTCCAAATAAGGGTAAATGTATGTGGATCCCCTGTTCAGTTGCTTTGTTGGCTTGGTTTTCATTAGGATTTTTCCCGGGTGCTGGCTCGGGTTACCTGGTGAGTAATTTCCTGTATGCTTGTTTTTGGTCGTATTTGCAAGAGTACGATGAAAGCACTGCATTCTGTTGTTAACAGCAAAGCACATTGGAACGCCAGGGTTATTCTAACTACTGAAGCTATTTAATAACAACAACAACAACAACAACAACAACAACAACAATAATAATAATAATAATAATAATAATAATAATGACTTTATTACCGTGTCAATAACATACAGAAAAGTCCTATAAGAGAAATAAATTTATGAGTTACAAAGATGGCAGCAACTACATCCATGTAGGATGTTGTCTAGATCTAACCTCCGTACGTGGGTCTAAGTTAAACTACTTGAGATTTGTCGCCGATCTTTCTTTATTTGTTAGTTTGCTCCATGGTCTTGGTCCTAGATATCGAATTGAATGTTTTCCATACGTAATAGTGTTAAATCTAGGGAAATGAAAATCTCTCTGCCGTAAGTTGCAAGTGCGGCTATTAGTACAAAACATGTTACAAATAGTCCACGGGCACAAATTATGTTTATCCTTATACATTGAAAGACATGTCTTGAAGTCTCCTATTATACAATGTTGGTAGACTGGCTTTTTCTAACAGCTGCTGGTAGCTAGACAACTTATCTCTAATTAACAGCATGCAGTCCTCACTCCTGTACTCTCTCTAATCTACGAGTGTCCGAGGCTCTGCAAAAATGCCACACTTGGTGGCAATATGTAAGATGAGGGAGAATAGCTGCTTTGTAGAGGTGTAATTTGGCCTCAGTTGGTATAAGATTACTCAACCTCATGACCACTCCACTCTCTGGCTAGCTTTCTTACAGACATTACTAATATGCACATTAAAATCAAGACCGCAATATATCGTTATGCCCTGGAGCTTCAGATTTTCTGATATCATTATAGCGGAGCTCCTACGCGCCGAAGGCGCGCGAGTAGAGCCCCTTACCTTGGAAAATTTGGTAACCCATCGATCTGAAAAATTTTGGTTGTCACGTGACTGTCCGTCCATACGTCAATACCTTTAAAGCTAAGAGTAGCACCATCACCATAGATACATCTTTGATTTTGGGCGTCCACACTATTGTTAATTGACAGCTGCCACAACAAGCTATCCGCTGACCACTATCACGTGACAATATCGTGGACTCAGGTTTAGAGGTTGCGTGTTTTGAAAAGTTGACCGCTGACCAGTTACTGGTTTACCGATTGGATCGCGGGCTCAAGTCACGTTATTTCTCATACCCGGGGAGAAAGAAGGAATACTCGCAAAGGCAAAATTTCAGCCCAAATTAACCCCTGGTGCAATGTTGACTTTTCTTCTGACATATTCCTTGTACAATCCTCTCTTGGAATATCTCCTCCGCAGCCGTTATTAGGGTCGTCACGCAGAAGCGTTGCGTGACGACCCTAATAACGGCTGCGGAGGAGACTCTTGGAAAGTCTCTGATGTTTTGCGTACGTAATTTCTACAATCTTGGTTAGGCTTGTTGGGTATAGTTTGTTAAAATTTAACTGGAAAATAGCGAAACCACACGGCGGCCTGAACAATTACATGCTCACAATTGATAATTTTTTGAGTTTCTGATCCAAGAAAAAATAGTTCTCTTTTTCCTTTATCGTCAGTCATTGCAATCAGGAGCCCCGCTTTTTAAGGCTTGGCTAAATCTATATATTATCCTTGCCGTTAACAGTTAGACACATTTTGTCTCCATAGGTCACACTTTTATTCCAAATACTCATCGTTTGATATTTCTTTAGGTTACCCTGAAGGAGGTTCGAATCATACCAATTGGTCGCTAGGTTGGCACTCTTCTGAAGTTTTGCAAGTACAGCACACAAGTCATGTTTTGCCCTTCCTCATAGATTTGATGATCGTCCGCGTAGTGTGGGAATATACAGTGTGATTTAAGGGATATTTACTGGAAAGACAAAAGGTCTAGAATTAAGTGCTCGAGCATTGGCACTCCAGTAATTTAACTCGGAACTCTAGTGATTTACTTGTGCAACTGCTTAGGCAGAGTGCACATTGGGTCGGTAACTAGCTCATGGAGAAATGTGGAACGTGGGTGTCCTCAGGGATCCGTGTTAGGACCACTATTGTGGAACATCTTTCAGAGTGATTCTTGCTCCCGATTATTTTCTTTCACATTCTGTCTCAGTTAAACCCTCTCTTGAAAACATTACATTATCAACTCCGCTATCGTTTGTTGATATAACAATATAGCAATGAGTTCATACAACATAAGTAAAGTTGCTCGCGCTTCTTATATTTATGTTGAGGTCGAGGGGTTTTCTGTTGCCCACAATAATTTTGATCTTGAAATGAAGCAAAGTTCCACTTGGAGGAAATTAAAGTCTGGTAGTTTTTTGCGTTAACCAAAAATGTATGAATTCCTTCATCGAGGCAAATTTTGCTCGTTAGAGACTAAGAATGGTCAATTGGGCCGATTTATGGCGAAAAAGGAAGTTTTGGAGAAAATTTGTGCTTTTCTTTAACCCTTTGAATACCAAACTTTAGCCAAAAAATACCGTTTTTAACCGTTTAGTCAGGTTTTTTAGCTGCCATGACGCTAAATAAGCCTAAGTTTTGCCAAGAAAGCTTTTTTTAACTAAAAGGAGAGATTTTTCGAGGATTAGGCACAAAATTGAACAAAATTTCAATTCCGGGCATGCACATAAGCCCAATTTTTTTTTTTGGCCATGAACCGTTCTCAATTTTGTTTGTTGCCCCCTTCCTTTCTGTTTTCCTCAGCCCTTTTACACTGGCTATCTTTTGCGTTGTATGTTCTTTCTGGCTGCCGTGAAAAGTTGGATGTTAAGCCTAGAAATGGACCTTGATCGATCATAGGCGTAGTGAACCATTTTACCACCGTTTTTGCACCAAAACTGATAACGTTGTTTTTCGATTTGCGACGTCGGAATGTCGTCGATATCTAAACCTGACCATTGTGCGGAAAGGCCTAGCCTAGTACTACTATCTGCTTATCAAAAATATCTGATGACATTTAAATTGATGACGTCACAAGTGGCACAAAGAGCGCGACCACTAAGTGGCCGTATATGGCCAGTTGGGCGTCAAAGGGTCAAGAAGTTTTGCTCTCATTTTGCGTAATTCTACAATAATATATAGATTTAGCCAAGCCAAAAAGCGGAGCTCCTGATTGCAGTAATTAATAAAGAAAGAGAGGATTTGTTTTTTTCCTGGATCAGGAACTAAAACCTGATCAATTGTGAGCATGTAATGGTCCGGCATGTATGTGGTTTCGCTATTTTTTTCTAATTAAATTTTAACAAACCATACCCAAATATGCGCAAGATTGTAGAAATTACATACGCAATATATCAGGAACTTTCCAAGAGACGACTGTGCAAGGAATATGTCAGAAAAAAAGTCAACAACGCGCCTGAGGGGTTAATTTGCGCTGAGGTTTTGCCTTTGCACGTACTCCCTCCTTCTCCCCCAGAGTAAAACCTGATTTGAGCCTGCGATCCAAACGAAAAACAGTATCCAGTCAGCTGTCAACTTAAAAAAAACGAGATCGATAAGCGGACAGCTTGTTTTGACAGCTGTCAATTAAATTAACCATAAAATGGATGTCCAATCTCAAAGATGTACATATGGTAATGGTGCTACTCTCTCTCTTTTTTTTCTTGGTATTGTGCTTGGCGTACGGGCGTATGGACAGTCACGTGACAACCAATTTTTTTAAGATCGATTGAGTACCAAATTTTCTGTGGTATGGGGCTCTACTCGTGTGCCTTCAGCGCGCTGGAGCTCAGCTAATAACGCCGTAGCGTTCATTACAGATTCTGGGAGCAATAAGCGGTCATAAGCCACATTTAAATGCTGTTGTTATGAGAAAATTCGCTGTTCCACAGACATTTCTTTATTATTTGGAAAATTATAGGAAAAAACCGACAGTGACCTCTTTTCAGTTAACAGCTAGAAATCTTAAGTTTTGTTCTTCTTTGTACTTTGCCGATTCTTTGTGCACCTGAGCGTGTGCAACGCTGTTTCACTAACTTTCATTTAGAAAACAAATAGTTCATTAGCAGCTCATTTGAGTTTCTTTTCATTATTAAAATCTACCTTCCGTTCCCTCAGAAACTAGCCAGCTGAACTACTTTTCAGTAATGAAGTTTTATTAGTTTCCTGGGAAGTTAGCCAGCTAAACTACTTTTCACTAATGGAGTTTTAATGCTTTCTATTCATTGGATAACTTTCCCTTGCTGTCGGTAACACCAATTCAGAATTTCAAATTAAGTATCTCACTTTTAATTTCCTAAGTTTGTTCTTTCTTAATCTCAGCCTGTGAATTTTAATCTTAGCTCTTTATTTTTAATTTTGGAAGCCTCGTGGTGTTGATTAGAATTCGCTATCTTAATTAAGTACTTTCCGCTCGTATTGTATACTTGAAGTTGCATTACCATATTGTAAACACTTGACGTGTAAGGGATGATATATAAGCAAGTACGTTTGTAAAGCTTTTTGAGATTACATCTATTACATCGATTACAGCGATTACTCCGCCGAGTATGTCAATTTCACCCTCGACGTTAGTGTGCAGAATAAACTACTGTTGGACCAAGTTATGTCTCTTCCTTGACGTCCGTAGTGAAGACCATTGAAGTAGATCCTCGTGTACCAGGAAATCGTGACGAATTTTCGTTCCCGCAGCCAAGCAGTGCTCTCCAGAGTTAGATTCCCCAGTCGTCAGTTCAAGTGTCCGTTCAGTCCGAAATTTACAGTGTTGCAGGAAAAACTTCTCGTCACACTGTTGCTAAGGATACTTTGTTTTTCTTCTGCTCATGGTTTTAGATTGTTAGTGGAGTGGATTCCCCAAACGCTTAATCAGAAAGCTGACTCTGAAGATTACTTCCGCTCAGGTTGTCGAAACGTCAGTCACCAACAACAGTTCTTCTCAGAACTACCCTCACCCGGACGATCACACTACACGAAATACTGATACTCCTGGGTTCAAACCATTTACTATGTTAATTAATTTCAATTAATTAATTAGTCTAGAGACAAGGAAGTGGTGGGGGTGAGGTGGGAAAGGTACACATGTACCCCATGTATAACATGCTACATCCACGCCAGTTAGAAGTAAACATCACAAAGCTATATATTTGTTTCAAGTAACCCCTTGCTCTCCTTGTGGTACTATTCTCTTTAGAACCAAAACCAATTTGCTCTAAACGCACGCGCATCGTTCTTTCCCTTTAACAAATCGAATATGGTTTAACGTTGTCTGTACTCTTATCGACAACGATATGCGTCATCACAGTGGTCAAAATGTCATGGACAACAAATTTTGACCACTGTGATGATGCATATCATTGTCGATTTAACAAATTGACGTCCGTTTTTTATGATAAATTGCGTCATAACATTGTCAAAGTGGCTGTGGAACCACGAGCCTAGCAAATTTATCATCAATAAGAGGACAGACGCATAAAAAACTGACGTCAATTTGTTTTTTACAATAACAAGACCCCAAAATGGTCAAATGCCGGGAATAAATGAGGGGAAAAGGTGCCGTACACTTGCCGTAAACAAAGATAAGTGAATTTTATTCAAAATGACGCGAACATTGTCAATAGCTTCTCTCGCTTTTTGATTGGTTACTTAAAAAGGTCAATAAAATCTCATTGGTTAAAAAGTTGACAGTTTGACAGCTGAAAGTTAAACTTGAAAGCTTGCATAAATTAAAACTTTATCTGTCTGTACTCTTATTGATGAGCCAATCAGTGCGCGAGAAATTAGATTGGTTCATTTTTTTATCATCAATAGACAGACAACGCCAAACCACATTCGATTTGTTTTTTACCACAATATCAACGTGACCGAGAGCGTGACACATTGACGTGAGCAGCGTCGTCTGGACTCTTATCAACAACTGCAAATTAGCCAATCGGATTGTGAGATTAGTAGCAATTGTGGTAAAAAGTTATATTTCGTATAGTGTGATCGTCCGGGTGATGGTAGTTTTTAAAAGAACTGTTGTTGGTGACTGTTGTTTCTCTGAAGTCCTCTTCAGAGTCAAGTGAATAATGTTTTTCAGTCAAGGGTGTTGTAAGTCCGGTCTGTTTAAACTGATTGGTCAGTTTGGCTGTGATGGTATTGAACCCATTGGTTTCTGTTATCACAGTCACAATCTCTGGGTGTGTAACTTGGCTATCTTATTTCAGACCCACTGGTTTCTGTTATCAGTCACAGCCTCTGGGCGTGTCACTTTCAGACCAAATGGTTTCTGTTATCACAGAGACAGTCTCTGACTGTGTAACTTGCCTATCTTATTTCAGACCCACTGGTTTCTGTTCTCACAGTCACAGTCTCTGGCTGTGGAACTTAGCTGTCTTATTTCAGACCCACTGGTTCCTGTTCTCACAGTCACAGTCTCTGGCTGTGTAACTTAGCCACCTTATTTTAGACCCATTGGTTTCTGTTATCACAGTCACAATCTCTGGGTGTGTAACTTGGCTATCTTATTTCAGACCCACTGGTTTCTGTTACCAGTCACAGCCTCTGGGCGTGTCACTTTCAGACCAAGTGGTTTCTGTTATCACAGAGACAGTCTCTGACTGTGTAACTTGCCTATCTTATTTCAGACCCACTGGTTTCTGTTCTCACAGTCACAGCCTCTGGGTGTGTAACTTGGCTATATTATCTGTTCTCACAGTCACAGTCTCTGGCTGTGGAACTTAGCTGTCTTATTTCAGACCCACTGGTTTCTGTTATCACAGCCACAGTCTCTGGCTGTGTAACTTGGCCATCTATTTCAGACTGTTATCACAGCCACAGTCTCTGGCTGTGTAACTTGGCTATCTTATTTCAGACCCATTGGTTTCTGTTATCACAGTCACAGTCTCTGGCTGTGTAACTTAGCCATCTTAATTCACACCCACTGGTTTCTGTCATCACAGTCAAAACCTCTGGGTGTGTAACTTAGCTATCTTATTTTAGACCCAGTGGTTTCTGTTCTCACATGTAGTCACAACTTCTGGTTGTGTAACTTAGCTATCTTATTTCAGACGCATTGGTTTCTGTTATCACAGTCAGTCTCTGGCTGTGTAACTTAGCCACCCTATTTTAGACCCATTGGTTTCTGTTATCACAGTCACAATCTCTGGGTGCGTCACTTGGCTGCCTTATTTCAGACCCACTGGTTTCTGTTATCACAGTCACAGTCTCTGGGTTTGTAACTTGGTTGTTTTGTGATTCCAAGGATGAGGTGTTATCTGGGTCTTCTGATGCAACGACTTGTGATGCATTCAAAGATAAACCTGGTGAAATTGTCACAGCTAATTCTGTGTTGATTGCAGAAGTATTTGGTATTGAAGATATCATAGGGAAAGTTGATGATTCAAGGACAGGGGTAGATAATGCTTGACAATCTGATGTAACCTCCAAGAGCTCCAGAGTTACTGAAGATTGTTCTGACACTACAGTAGTTTCCAGTATACTGGAACTTCCTGTTGTGCAAGTCCTGGCTGAAACTGCTGTTTCTTCAACTGTTGTATTTTCCTCAGTTGACAGGTGGAGAGAACTAAGGGGGGCTTCGACAGGAGAGCCTGGAAGCATTGAATGCTGACTAAGCAAAGGGTTTGCTGTTGGAGTGTACTCAGGTGGTGGTTCATCTGGCACGTGCGGTTGGTTTTGAGTAATGCTGGAGTTTACAATCCCTTCCGGATATAATTCAGCATAGTTCTTGATGGGAGAAAAAATAAAAACAGCAAACGTAAATGTACAGAGGTTGCAGTCATCTCCTGGCTCCCAGACTACAAGATTACAGACTGAAAAGGTTTCTCTGCCTGAAGTATGTTGACCTTGACTGCTCAGTATGTTTCAGCTCAGGAAAGCCTCTCATTGACTCCAACTTAGTTTAAAAATCTGATCCCCATGACAATATAGGTTATACAGGGAAGTGTTAACTACACCCTAGAGTACAGACCCTCTTTGTGCCTCAACTGTAAGTTGTACAACACTGTGTAGATAAATTTGTCATGTAATGTAATTAACAATGATTGATCTGTAGTGTAACAATGCAGATGAGCAACGTACTATATTGTATGATAGTGACATTGCTCTTGATCTTTTTCAGACTGTTATGTATATATTCTTGAGTCACTTGCGATGAAAATACATGTTACTATAATTCCTAAAACAAAAGCTTAAACACTGACTTATTCCTTACCGGTAATTTGTATGGCGTAAAAAACTGACAATCTGGGCTCTGTACAAAATGAACTGGCACTGGCTGTAGTGACTGTGGCACTGCTTGGAAGACCAACTCGGCCCAATTCTGTCCACCAAATCCTAGTTGTGCATCAGGTACAGCAGCAGCTATGTTCCCTTGGGTGTGGTGAGTTAAGGACACACTGCGACTACTACTTTCTCTATTGGTTATCTAGAACAGAAAGAACAATAATCTGGTCGATGTTACAGTTCAGTTCAGAAATAAACTGCCTAAAAATTTGCATAGCTGCAACAGATGTAGGTGTGATCACTGGAGAACTAAAGCTGGTCATAAAAGTACACTACAGATCAAGTCTGTGATCAAGTGACTACTCCACACATTGTTCTGGGACAAGGGACATGGCAATTCAACCCTATCTTTCTTTGCACATATCTGTTAAAATGCGTGGCTGCGGGAGATAAAATGATCGTAAATTTGATGATGCTTCTGGCTTTGTGTAATTATTTTGAAAAATGTGGTATTTAAAAGCCCTTACGGCTAGTTAATACAATTAAATGATCAAGAGAAATTTTCTTGTTATCAACTCGGCAAAATACTATTAAGGGAAATTACTAATTTTTTAAGTCGAATGTGTTTCAACCAATTTAAGTTATAACTATGTCCTTTCTGTCAATTTGAATTTGAACTTATTTAATTTGAAGACTAAACTATGGCACCTCGAAACAGAACGTTCTAACAGACTACAAAATGATTAAAGCCACATGATATTCCAGTCTTGGATGGAGACCACTCCCATGGCTGGCACATCATGGCAAACCAACCATGATCATGAGCCCCCATGCGGAAGGGGAAAAAAAGGCACCTGTCACACTGATAAAACAGTGGAGAGAGAGGGAGGGGAAGGGTTGGGCAGCACCTATGCTTAACACTTCTGAACAGAAGACCGCTTCAACACTCCTTGGTCCAGAAACATGTTGAATCCTGGAAACATGCCAACACTGATCACTAGTGCTCCATGTTGTAAAAAAAATACCCTTGTATACCATAATATCTATTCTCTGTTGTTGGTGTCACATTACACTGTACCTTGTCTGGGGACTGTGAAAAAAGCTATTATCCTGGTAACTGGGCAGTGTTTAAAAAAGAGAAAAGTTTTACTGCTTGTAGTTACAAAGATGTTGTGCACAAAAAACTGCAAGTCGAGAGATCTCTAAATTAAACTAGCATGCCTCTTTTTATAAACACATCAACATTTTACCACTTGAATAGGTTTATCATCCCTTAGGCAATGTCTATTGTTGAATGGTATTAGTACAAAAGACTTGAAAGTACATATGCGGTGACAGCTGTTTGGCAAGTGTTTCTGATGACACTGAAATTCTAGTCTTAGGAGTGGGGATGTACATGCTGATAAAAAATGATAAAATACTATGAAACTGGAAAGAGTGAGTGTTCTGTATAGTAAGTTCCCCCACCTCCCCCCGGTGTTCCAACAGAGAACAGCAACATACATGTATTCCTGGAGAATCTACAACACTTTAAGATTTGTATAGAGAATCCAAATGCTACTCAGATTTAAATTACAAGAAATCACAGGACGGTATTATCAATGGCCTTCTGGCAACAGCATGATCTTATTCAGAAGTAGCCGAGATCAGACCCATACTCAACAAAGAAATACTGTCAGGGTTTGCACTGTTTTTGGGACTAAAATTTCAAGGACTTTCCATGGAGACTGCAGGATGCAATTCAAAATTTTCATTGACTTTATTTCCCTTAAAAATACATTGGGATGTGACACTAGATTTTTCAGTCACTTGCATTGGGAAGATAAGGCAGGCATTCGCACATTAAGACCAATATGGCGGTCCACCACACTGACAACTAAGACCAAGTTGAGAGTCTTTGGGTTTGATGTGAAGGCTGTGCTCCTGTATGGTTCTGAAACCAGGAGACTGACCAAGGGATTGCGCAGAAGCTGCAAGTGTTTATCAATAAGAGCCTGAGGAACATCCTGTGGACTTGGTGGCCTAGATTAATACCCAGTGAGGAGCTTTGGAGACAAGCAGGGTAGTGACTGGTAGAGCACGAGATAAGACAAAGAGATTTGGGTTGGATTGGCCATATACTGAAGAGACCAGACAGATACACAGCCAAGAGGGCCATAGAATGGAACCCACAGGGGAAGTGCAAGACCTCAGCACACCTGGAATTGCACAAGAATGGCAGAGTTGGAGAAGAGACAGCTCATGTGGCAGGAAGTGAACTGTGCTGCTTAACACCAGTGGATAACCAATGTTCCATTAGGAATGAAGAGGATGAGTGAGTGTGTGTGTGATAATGGATGTGGTTTATTTGTTGTCTCTTGAATGAACTGTACAATTAACATGAAACAATGAATGGTAAAGGAATAGTAAAAGGAGGAATTTGACACAAACTATGAGTTGAGGTAATTTTGATTTCATTGTGCATTTAAATAGCTCAAGCCAACTTGCCCCTAAGTTAATTCCTAAATATATTATTATGTCAGCTCTATTTCATGCAGTCTGTTAAAATGTACTTTGGTTACGTCCATGTTGTACTTTTAATTGCCATACTTGATGAACAATTTTCCTTGGTAATTGTAGTTGGCATTGTTTTCTGGGCTTTTACCTGCTCTTAATCCCATAATATTTGTACTTCAGATTACTGTTGGAGAAGGTAATTTGATGTCATGAGCCACAGTGTAGTAGAAGACCAAACTTATGGAGAAATAATATTGACTGACTATTTGGGGTATATTTTTGCACATTTTGTTACCATTTTCAGCCCTGGTTATTTGTGGTTTTTGTTTGCTTGCTACCTCCTCAAATGGCAAAATTTAGTGGACATTAGCAAAGAGCTAATTAAAAATTGTTTCCTCTTTGCTTGCCTTGTTAACCAAACAGTCAAATAACAACAAGATTTTGCAAGGACCCAGGTATACGTACTTTTCAGAGACTTTCAAGGCTCTGAATTCAAGGACATTCAAGGTGCGTGTGAAATCCTTACCACTTCATCCAGACAATATGGCTGTTTCAAAAAATTTGAATGTAGAGCAGAAAATGCTAAGAATGAGAAATTCTTTAACAACATTAAAACAAATGGCAAGCGAGTATATGTGTAATGTCAGGACTCTCAGTCTCACTGGCCATGGATTGGATCATGAGGAAGACAATTGTTATGGTAGATCAGAAAAGAGAGATAGGTTGGTAACTGTTTGTCTATAGATCAGAGTGGGACTCAACTGAATCAGAAAATTACACATGCACATCTACATTGTAGGCAGTAACAATAGCTTTGTTTTTGTTTTAATTCAATTTTAAACAAAAATTTGATAATTTTTTCTCAAATACAGGAGTCAAAGGTACATTATTTTATAGTAAAGTAAATCCGAAAGCACTCACACAAACATCTTCCTTCTTGAGAACAAGGTACTGTACCTGCTCAGTGCGGGTGAGGTCACGGCATACGTAAACTGATGCACAGCACAGCAGTATATCACTTATGTTGATGGCCAAAAGAGAGCCATACACAGCCAGGCCAATCATTCCAGCTCTATGTCTGTCTTCAAAATATTCTTCTGATCTGTAATAGTCCTCATGGTTCTTTTGGCCAAAGGTACCCTTACCCTCATAAAACTCGCGGGTCACAGTTGACTCAAACTGGTAATGCCTTATGACCACAGTGCCGATTATAATGGAGCAAATTGACAGGATCACAATAGCAACCAGAGAACATCCTAGGAAAATTCCAATCTGCAAGATTGTGATAACACTCAGGTCAAGACAACTTTATTTAATATGTTTTTAAAGCTTCCTCTCTTGTTACATACATGTACAATTATGTTGAGGAGTTATAACAAGTTTCAGCTACAATCTTGCGATGTGTTCTGTTTGAGAAGTTTAAACATGAAGTTGCCACGATTGCGTTTCTGCAGGAGTACAATGTTGTTCAGTTCCCACATCTCAGTTCTTAGACCCATCAAAACCACGAGGCAATCAAATGTTACAAATTTGTTGAACATTAATAAGATCCATGTCAGTAGCAGCAGACTACTGTACTCACTGTAAATATATGAAAGGCATGAAGGTACCTCATTGTTAATTTAGTCATCTTAATTTACAATTACATGACAGGTACCATTTGGATTGTAAGAAGACTTTGGTCTACTTTATTGCAGAGTGAATCTTTTATTAAGGTGGTTGAACGCAGTTTCTGCTGCCTGAGCTTCATTCACCTTTTCCTCCAAAACCCTCGATCCTTTGGTTGCCAAAAATAGACCCTTTTCATAAATGGCTGCCAATTTAAAATTCTTTTGTATGCATTTAAATTAGCCTTACTAAGCTCATTTCAGAGTAAAAATTCTTTTGAATTACTAACTTCAAAATGAGGTTAGTAAGGCTAAGTTTGATACTTGCAAAAGAATTTATAATTGGCCTCCATTTATGAAAGTGGTCTATGGCAACACACAAGTTATTACAGCTCAAACTTTGTTTATTTGCAGAAAGTCTAGTCCTTAGATTTTCTTCATCATTTGCATGAAACAAGCTTGTAATGATGCCCACAAGTTAACAATATTTTAATAATACTTTAATAACAGAGAGATCTGTAATTGTCCCTTTTTGAAGGATAACTGGAATATCTAAAATTTCCTCCCTTAAAGTTCAAATTGTTTCCAATACTCCAGTTACTTAGTTCCTAAAGTATTTTCTGGCCAAATTTCATGAAATCCTAATTATTAGTTCTTGAGAAATAGGCATATTTTCGAGAAAGCTATTCTGCATTCAGTCGCATTTTTTTTACTCACTTTGCATGCATAGTGTGGGCATTGAGCAAATAAAATGATTGTTGTACCAATGCCATGTTTGTTTTCTTGTGATCTTTGTGCACGCGCTCAATCGCATTAGCAAGAGCATACGTGAAAATTGTGTTTGGCCACCTAAAACATCTTTCTGTTTCCAAAAATTAACAAGTTTTGATGGAAGAGGTCTAATCAAATGATCAGCCATGTCACATACCTAATTTTCCCTACAGGTTTAAGGTCACTATATAACACTAAAAACTTGATATACATTTAACATATTATATGTTATAATTCTAATACCCTGCAAAAATTCCCAGGCTTCAATGAACTTGCCACTCCACCCAAACCTGTCAAGAGAACCTGGAAAACAGCAAACAACAAGCTTAAAAAACTTAGAGGTGGGCCTAAGGATGTGAGATCAAACTTCAGTTATTGACAGAGGTTAATTATCACAACTTTTTAGCTTAAAAGCTAATGGTGTATTGCGAATGGAACCTTTATTTACTTCTTTTTACTTTAATTTTACAGTTGAATCTACAAATCCCCATCCCTTTTTTTCAGTTGAATAGAAAATAATTTTGCGAGAAGTGTTACAAGGTTGCATAATGCTTTGTTGGTCATGTACATACATATTTTACATCTTCTACGATGCTTTGCCCTGCAGTTGCATAACGAATATTTACAGAATGAAGTCAAATGACATCTTTCACTCTGCAAACACTCCAAGGGAACAAAAATGTACAACTGTTTCAATATTGTTCCAAGCTTTTCTTTTTTTGCTTAATGGGTATATTATAAAGAACGATCAAAACTGTTCATGCTAATTGTCCAACATACAGTTGCACTTATTCAGGGGTTTCAATAAGGGCTGGGCACTGGGCAAATGTGTGGTTCCAAAAAATATTCATACTCCCCCCATGGAGGGTTTTTTCCAGGTTGACCCCCCACCCCCCAGGATTTTCCACTCCAGGGGGCTTCACAGTAGTCCTCCCACCCTGGGGAATTTCCATGATTTTTCTACTTGGGCCCCCCTACCCCTTGGAAATTCCGTATCCATAAAAAACAAGACTTAATTCATTAATTGTAATAAAATTTAGCTGCAGCTGTTTATAGTTACACTGTAGACAAAGACGTACTTTTTCACGGTAGACTGCACACGCAGCACGTTCCTTCATGTCATGTTAAAATGTTTGAACTGGTGTTTGAACTAATAAACAACTGACTTAGAAGCGCTTCACTCCCAAATGGCATAGTAGCTGACTTTTTCTTCATTAAAGGAAGTTTTCATATAAATCTAAAGCTCTTTCAAATAACCCAGTCGAAGTTTTAATTTATGCATGGACAAAACAACATATCAAATTAATTTACACACACAATAAAGTCGTCATGCAACATTATTTTCAAATCAGCTGTTTCCCAAATGTCACTTTATTTTTTTCTTTCACCAAAGGAACACATCAATTACATGTAAGTCATACGCTTTGACTCTGTAGTTTGTAAATGATAGTAAATTCATTTTATGCCTTAGTTTTTTGAATTGTCATACACTTCATACGTGAAACACACATTGATCAGTCGGTCTATAAATGACCAAATGAAATCTGCGCTACCACTCCAAATTACGTTCCTCACTATTCACATTTGCATACATAGTTCAAGACAAATGGCTTTGAATTGACTTTGCTCACTTAAAGGAAACTATTAACTACATGGATAACGATGAAAAATGTGATAACCTAGTTACGGCAAGTCCGAAACGGGGAATAATTTTGTACGAGTATCAAACGAAATAAACAAAGTACAAATCGCATTTAATTGACGGCATGACTAATGCTGGAAAAAGCATCTGAGCTGCATTTAAACTAAATACAGCACGATCTTCAAAGCATAAAATATCAACTTCATTGTTCATGTATTGCTGCACCTCTTTGTTGGCATTTTGTTCAACTTGATGTTCAACAAACACAATACTCAGGATTGCTGTCAGTCGTATGACGTTGGAAGAAAAATGGAAAATATATGACAAAGAATCTAACATTTATTTCTCAACGGATGGAACATTTCTGTTGGTTTGGTTACCTGAATCAATTGGAAAAGTACGGTAGTGTTCATTCAATTGCATTTCAGACCCACTGGAAAGAAAACGCCTTGAGTAGCCCCCCTCCCCTTCGAAAATTTACCTCTTTCAGACCCCCCTACCCCTCTGAATTTCTGTGACCCTCTTGTGTGTGTGTGTGGGGGGAGGGGGGGGGGAATGGATATTTTCTGGAACTACACAATTGACAGGCTGTGCAGACAATTTTGCCAGCCTGGTTTGACCACCCAGATAAAAGTTTTTCTCTTCAAAATGTTTTGCCTGGCTGTGAAAACCAGTTGCTGCCTCCCGCTAAAAATGTTAACCCACTGAGGGCCAATCAGACGTTTTCATCCGCTGCAGGGGCATGCACTTTGTACCACTTGTGACATCATCAATTTAGGCGTCAATAGACATTCTTGATTAGCAGATAAAAGAGCTAGGAAAGCTCACAAAGCTGTCCATTTTTGATATCAACCACATTCTGATGTAACTAATTGAAAACATAGGCACACAAGACGTGCAAGAGTTATTTTCTTTTTTGTGAAGTCTCGGAGATAGCAGTATTCATGGAACTGTTTACAAGAAAGATTTGGTTAATTTGACAACTTTTTTTGGTTGCGATGAGCAGCAAGAAAGAAAGTGGGAATTTATGATGTACATACGATGTTACATCGGTAATGGTAAGATAGCTAAACAGTAAGCCATAAAATGTTTGACTGAACAAACTACAGTAATCTGACACGTCTCCAGATTAATATAGATACCATCTTATTTTTTTCTTTGATTCATCATTGATAAAACCCACACTGTAATTCGTGTGACACGTGCATATGCGTAACTCCCTCACTCACCGATCACAAAGCCCTTCCAACCCCCAAGAGGAATTTTTGCTCAAAAATACTCAAGTTAAGAGACCTTTTTGCATTTTATATGAGTCGTAAGTTTACCCTTTTTACACAACACAACACAACAACACTACTTCACCGAAAATAGAAAGAAAGAGAAAAACACCTCTCTTACACATTAAAAGTCTGATTTAATTAAATTGCACTTTAACCTGCTGCCACGCAGTCTTCAAAGAACATTTGAGCAGTTTTGATACTTTTTACCTTTAAAAATATCGGACTGAAAAGAATGTCATAAAATGCCCATGAAATAAAAATAAACTGCCACTGCAGAGACGTAAAAACTGTTCAGAAATGAAAGCTTTTTTGTGTTAATATCCTGGGAACAATAGCCGATAACTTTTTAGCTCTAATTGAATTTACTCCCATATAAAAAACAAAAGTGTTAAGTTACCGTTTGTAACTAAAGATAGCAAACATCTCCTGGGAAAGAGTGGTGACGATTCGTCAGCTCTAATTGAATTTACTCCCTTGTGAAAAACAAGAGTGTCAAATTACCCTTTGTAACTAAAAAATAAAAATATCTCATTATATTTGCATGCAACAAGAACAAAAAAATTGTTACCTGCACTTACTATTGTAAACGTTAGAACTGCTTCAAATCTAAATAGTCTTGTCTCCTCTAAAACATGTCCTAAGAACTAGAAGTGACGATTCGTGACCTCTAATTGAATTTACTCCTTGTGAAAAACAAAAGTATCAAGTTACCTTTGTAACTAAAAATAAAAATATCTCGTTGCATTTGCGTACTACTAACTCACAAACTGTTTCAAACCTCAAGGCTCATTTTGTTTGTAACTAAAATCCTCAGCCTAACCCACAGAAAACGTCGAAGTAAGCCCAATATATGAATACTTCCTCCTCTTTTATAGAAGAATAAATATGGCCGTTCTAAACTGTGTCGGGGTCAGATCTTCTCACATACCTTTTACCTTTACAACAAGAAATATGATTGGCTGTTTATAGTAGATCCAATCTGATTGGTGTGACATACATACATCTCTCACTCACTCACTCACTTATCCATTGACCTGACATACCCAATGCGCCGACTAAGAGGTATTTTTTTTCACAAAATGATAACTCAAAAACTGTGAACAGCTTCTGGTACAAAATTGGTGATAAAATGGCCCATTACACCTAAAATTAATCAAGGTTCCATTTCCGGGCTTAAAATATAATCAACAATCAAACTTTTTTGGCTGTCAGAAAGGATATGAAGAGCAAAAGCTAGCATGAGAGAAAGGGGAGAGAAAAAGGAAAGGAAAAGGGCAAGAAAAAAGCAATCGAATCACACCAGCAAAAAAAAAAACAACAACAAACAAAACAAGTCCAATTTTTGGCTCATGCACATGCTCCAAAGTAAAACATTGTACATTTTGGTACCTACCCTGGTGAAAATCGTCACAGGATCTTTGAAGATCTTTGAAGATCTTCAGAGACCTGCCAAAGATCCTTCAGGATAACGATCTCAAGATAAGGATCTTTTAAGGATCCTTTAAAGATCTTTAAAAGACATTCAAAGATCTTTCATGTAAAGATTTTTCAAGGATCTTTGCTAGGATACTTCCAGATCCTTGAAGATTCAGTGAAGATCTTTCAAAGATCTTTAAAGAATCTTTTGAAGGATCTTGTGAAGATCTTTGCTAGGATCCTACAAGATCCTTGAGGATTCTATGACGATCTTTTAAAGATCTTTAAGGGATCTTTTGAAGGATCTTCCAAAGATCTTTGCTAACATCCTTCAAGATCTTCAATGATTTGATCAAGATCTTGCAAAGATCCTTGGTAAGATCCTAACAGGATCTTTACTAGGATCCTTTAAGATTGAGGATTTTATGAGGATCTTTCAAAGATCTTTAAAGAATCTTTTGAAGGATCTTGCAAAGATCTTTGCTAAGATCCTTCAAGATCTTCAAGGGTTTGATCAAGATCTTGCAAAGATCATTGGTGAGATCCTAACAGGATCTTTGTTAGTATCCTTTAAGATCCTTAAAGATTTAATGAGGATCTTTAAAAGTTCTTTAAGAAATTTTTGAAGGATCCTGCAGAAAATTTTGCTAAGATCCCTTAAGATCTTCAAGGGTTCGATCAAGATCTTGCATCTTTGGTAATGTAATTGCTAGGATCCTCAAAGCTCCTAGATGAGGATCTTTCAGAGATCTTAATAGGATTTGTTGAAGGATCTTGTAAAGTTTGTTAGACTTTCCAACAGGTATGACTTTATCTTGTTCAATGTAAGACTGTACATGCTCATCAGCTTGTCTGCTGATAATAATTTAGAACACCTTAGAACCAATTTTAATAATAATTATTGTTACAGTTTACCTTTACAAAAACATTAACCCTATTTTATTTCTATTTTATGGCTATTTTAATGCTATTACATTTATTTTTGTCCTATCGTATTCATTTATTTTTGTCTTATTCTTGAAAAGTTCTATTTTATTCCTAGCTTACCAGATAAAGAAAATAGGGCTTCTATTTTATGTGTTTTACAGTAATTCTTAATGTATTTTTTATGCAAGATAGAAACAAGTGAGGTATTCTATTTCCGTAATATTTTTTCATAACATCCTGAAAAATAACCTGCAAAATAGATTAATTTAATGCCATGTTCCATTCTTATTATTGTTACAGTTTACCTTTACAAAAACATTAACCCTATTTTATTTCTATTTTATGGCTATTTTAATGCTATTACATTTATTTTTGTCCTGAAAAAAGAACTTGAAAGGCCTCAAAGATAAGGTAGGTGGTTTATAACGAATAACATCAATTTGCATTCTATCCAATGAGACACATAAACATTTGGGTGCTAAGACTACACAATACGGACTGAAAATCACTTTTAAAGTGGTACTATGACGAAAATCGCATCTCTCCTATCTAAGCCATTTTAAAACATAAACAAGTAGTCTTTATGACAAAAAAAATGCCGTTTACTATTTTCAAATGTCTCTTTTCGTTCCTGAGATATTCAAGTTTTTAAAATATGCAAATTAGCGAAATGATGATGTCATACACTCAACCAAATTTTGATCAAATATGAAGAAAGATATCTCAGCCAACTTGTATCACAAATGTTTGATTCTTTGCAGTAAGACTCTACTAAATGTGCTCCACAATACGAGCTTAACAGTTTTGTTACCATGGCAACATACTGGGTTCCAGACCTCCTCAATATTAAAGGCTTTTCTGGCCACCTTTGGCGTTGCATTTTGATATTTGCTAATGGTGTCTCATATGCACAATCCAGCAGGCATATAAATATGTTAGCTCGAACTCCTGGCCTCATTTAATGTTTTTCAAGCTGAAAATCACTAACGTATTGAAATCAAGTTGGTGGGGACTGGAAAAGAGTGAGTTGTCATGGGAACAGAATTTTTTATAGCCATAGGTGTGTTTCCCGTAGAACTATTAGCCTACCAAGTTTCAATGGATTCTGTTGTAAATTGACCGAGATAGCTCCATTTATATACTTAATATAATATTGGGCTGAGTGTATGACGTCATCAGTCATCTCATTTGCATATTTTACACATTTTTCAAACTTAAATATCTCCGGAACTAATGCAGATATTTGAAAACGGTAAACGGCGTTTTTATTCTTTCATGGAACTCTATGTGATACACCTAAAAAATGGAGGGGTAAAAATTTGATCATAGTACCACTTTAAGGTTTCTTTTTTGTTTTAATGTTATGTGTGTTTTTGATGAAAAACACAAATTATATGAAGAGAATTTAAGTTCACAACTTTGAAAAATTTTGTAAGAATTATTACACAAATGAAATTTATGTTTACAAGTAACATTTTTTCATTTGCAAGGTGGACATATCCTTTATTAAAACACTTAATGTTAGGGCCAGTCCCCTGAAATCTGGTGATCATATCGAGAAACATGTTGTGTGTCCTTAAATCTGATAAAAACTAATGCATGTAATTATTAGAACTGATCTTTGACACAGATCTTTGAGGGTGTTGCAAGATCTTAACAAGGTCGTTGAAGATTTGAGCAAGATCCTTACCAATGTTCTTGTGGATCTTACAAAATTCTTTATCAAGATCCTCAAAGATCCTGGTCAAGATTTTCAAGGGTTTTTAAGGATCTTCAAATTCTTGCCAGAATCTTCAAAGTTCTTGCCAAGATTTTGAAGGATCCTTAGGGATCTTCAAAGATCTTCAATGTTCTTGCAAAGATCTTTAAAGATCTTGCAAAAGTCTTCAAAGATCTTGAAAGAACTGAAGATCTTTCAAAGATCTTTAAGGATCTTCGCAAGAACTTTGAAGATCCTTAAAGATCCTTCAAGATCTTGGCAAGATCTTTGAAGATCTTGCAAAGGTTTTGCCAAGTTCTTTGAAGATCTTGCAAAGTTCTTGTCAAGAACTTTGAAGATCCTTGAGGATCCTTAAGGATTCTTCAAGATCTTTGGCAAGATCTTTGAAGATCCTGGCAAGAAGTTTTAAGATCCTTGAAGATCCTCGGGGATCCTTTAAGCTTGACCAGGATCTTTAGAGATCTTCATGAAGATCCTCACAAAGATCCTCATGAAGATCCTCAAGGATCCTTGAAGATCCTTGAAAGATTTTCACCAAGGTAATCCTCAGGAAAATCTTGCTCCTTGGTAAGAAATCTCTTCTTTAACAAAGTTGAGGCCAATTTAGGGTCCTGGCAACCAAAACACTGAGTTAATGGCAAAAAACCAGCATTTTTTGAGTAAAGTTGGACCTTACAGGATTAATGAAACCTCTGAGCTGATAGTGGTGTAACGATGAATTCATGATTAATCGTGATTATGTCCATTCAGTTCTGTTCACGATTCTTTGATTCCAGATTTCGATTTTGGGTCAATTTTTTGCATACCTTTCCCAGGGTGCCCTCAGCGAGTTATTATATTGTGAAATTAGAATCAAGAACTCTTTAAAATGTGCATTTTTGATTGACGAGCAAAGACATTTGCAGTTCGCATGCCATTTTGTGTTGCTTGGTAAAAATGTTGCCCTTCTCCCACCTCGTGAGAATTTCAAAATAGGGGAACCATGCGTGACACACTCATTGTCACATCCTCAAACATGGCGACGGATGACCAAACGATTGTGAATCCATCTGCATCTTCTAGATCGGCTGCTATAATGTTCCTGTTACTTCAGGGTGTTTCAAAAGTTTGTTCTGATTTAAAGTTGTTAATTTTTTAAACAAATAAATTGTTTGTTAGAAACTTTTTCAATAAATTGAGGTAGAGAATTTATTAAAATAGCTGGCAATACCAATTTTAATTGTCTACTAGATGCCTTTGTTTCAGACGACTGTCTGTTTTGACCAATTGTGCTCGAAAATCAATCGAGAAAGTGAAGTACAAACAGAACAATTCAACAAGGAAGATTGCCAAGAATCTTCGGCAGAAAAATTTAGAAGTTTCGAGCATAATGGTGTGGAGATACGTGACTAGAAAGGATGGAAGGCTTTCAAGCAAAATGCCTTTGTTGAGCGAAAAGCAAAGGAAAGCCTATTTAACATTTGCCAAGATATACACAAAGCTGACAGCAGAAGATTGGGACAATTTTTTATTTAGAGATGAGTGTCCTAAATATCTTTTCCAGTACCCTAATCCAAAAAACGATATTGTATGGGGCTTGCAGGAATGTGATGTTCCTCCAGCTTTCCAGGTGAAGCAAAGTGTGAAGGTGATGGTGTGGGATGGCATGATGGGTCATGGGCTCATAAAGTTACACATGCTACCTACAGGCCAAACCTTACCTTCTGAGTACTACATCAACCAAATCCTTGAGAAAGAAGTGAAACCGTTAACATCAAGGCGTCAGGTGACAGGTGGCCTGATAGAGAGGAAGTTGTTTAGCTCAAAGCAAGAGATGACATTCATTCAGGATGGAGCACCAGCTTACACTTCAAAGGCAACTCAGACCTGGTGTCAAAAGAATTTGTCAAACTTTATAGCCAGGGATGGCTGGCCAGCAAACTCTCCTGATCTCAATCCCATTGAGAACTTCTGGAGTATCATTAACGAGACAACATACAAAGATCCAGCCCCCAAACAATGAAAGAGCTGAAAAGGCGACTATGCTTTGCATGGAAAAATGTGACTCTTGTCACGCTAAAGGAATTCGCACATTCTATGCCTAGGTGCTTAGAAAAGGTCATTAACAATAAAGGCAAGCATTCTGGTTACTATTAGTTTGAATGATTGATTGAAAAATAAGCAAAAAATAATTAACCTAGTTTTTAAAGAGGTACAGGTTAATAAATAATGAAACGTTGGAGAAAAACAAATCGGAACGAGCTTTTGAAACACCCTGTTTATTGTATCCTCAAATTGAGGGTTTAGCATTGTATGTTGTGTACATTGTGCATCATGTTGTAAGAATTAAAAAAAACATTAATATTTTGCAAAATCGAATTGAAATAATCGAAATCAAAAGGCGATAATTGAAATTGAATCTAACCGCAACAAATATGAATTGTTACACCCCTATGAGCTGACTAATTCCTTCTTAATATAATTCATGTAAATTAAATTTATAATGTTAAGTACATAATAACTTGCTGGCAAGTTACGCGAGTTCTATAAACGCTATGTGGATGACACATTGGGCATAATGCCAGACACTGAAACAGCTGTCAAAGCATTCCTTTCCTCTCTAAATGAGAGCCATCCATCTGTCAGCTTCACCATGGACCTTGGTGAACACAGTACACTTCCTATCCTGGGAATGGAGATCAGGAAATGCAATGGTCACCTAGAGACAAGGGTGTACAGAAAACCAACTGACACCGGATTATTACTACATTACAAGAGCCACGTTGATGTTAGATACAAGAAGTCAATGCTAAAAGCAATGCTGGATTGTGCTGTTAAACTGTCATCTACCTGGCAACTGTTCCACCTGGAATGTGATCGTCTCACACAGATGTTCTCCTGACATCAGTACCCAGCCCAACTGATGCAATCGACTATCTTTCATTTTGTCACCAAGAAAGTTTCTGGCGATCCAATTTCCACAAGAGCAAGTAATGTAAATGAAGCGCCTGTCAGAATAGTGTTATTATTCAAGGATCAGAGATCAGCCAATTCCGCACGAAGGCAACTTGGGGAGCTAGGATGCAAAATTGGAATTGATATTTGCCCTGGGTATACAAGCTGAAAGATCAGACACAAGATCAAACCAAAGGAAAAGAAGTGCCTATCATTAACCAGCAACATGTTGTTTGCCACTAGGAGTGTGGTTTGTGTTGCAAACCATGTCGGGTATACATCCAGACACCTCTGGCAGCGCGTTGAGGAACACAAAGGATCTTTTTCAATCGGGAATCACAGAATCACTTTAAAGAGCAACATGGAACAGTCCCAAGTGACATATATCCTGATTTTAAGATCTTGAGAAAGTGCCAAAGTAAATTCCACTGTCTGATTTATGAAATGCTCTTTATAAAGGAGCTTAAGCCAACTTTGAACAAACAGTCTGATTCAATCCATGCAAAGTTACTTATATTGCGTTTTTCATAGTATTTTATTATTTTAACACTTACATTTTAGCACTTGTATTTTCATATTTTATTGCTGGACATACTCACGCCCTAATTTGTACTTATATATGTATGCTTCATTCGCTTTTTCTACAACTTAAAAATGATCTCAGGGAGATTGAAACATCAGTTTTTATCGCTAGTTTTTATCCTAAAAAGACTAAAATTAATTGGAAAAGACTTTTTAACAGGGTCTCACTGCTTTCAGGGCTGTGCTCTTGAAGCGCCTGGGTGCCACAGGCCACTAACTTTTGACTTTGGGCAACTGATAAAACTTACTTCTTTCATGTAAGCTTTAATGCTGGCATGGGCACCCAGGATTTCATGGTTAGGAGCCTTTGGGCTCCTTGAAATTTTTCTCAGACCACAGCCTTGGCTTTTACAAGTCTTGGCAAAATTCTACAGCTGTACAGCTCTGGTTTTGCAACCATTCAAACAATTTGAATTAGTGGCTTTAACTTAAAAAATTATCCTTAAGAGCCAACATAAATAATCATCACAATTAAAGAGTTGGTTGCCTGCTTATCATTGTATGATGCATGACATCAAAATGGCCATGACTTTGCACTGTATATGTTAATTGTGTGGCAAATATTCATGCTAATGACTCTTCCATAATATTGGTATTTTGTGATGTTTATCTTTATTTTGACAACAGCATATTTATCAATTGTTTGCATGCATGGTATATAAAGATAAATGTTGACTGAACTAAAGTATTTACTACTGAAAATTCAAGCACCAATCCAGAGGATCAATAGTTCAGATTGTTATTGCTTATTTTTTTATCTCCAATGAGCAACAAATTACTGTTGTAATATTATTGGAATGCTTTGATCTTTTTCTATGGTCAAGTGATTTTAAGGACTTTCAGGTTGCAAGCCAAGTTGAATAATCTAACATAGAATTTTGAAGGAAACGATACAACAAAGACATTCACAAATAAGTGTCGATAAATTTTCAAGAAAAGACAATACGGAGCGACTGTCTGAATAGAGCATATCAGCACACACATGAATATGACCTCAGTGAAATCATAACTATTGAATGTTATGCGATTAGCTTCAATCAGTGACTTGAACACTGAATCCTATTTTAAACACGCTCAACTTTATTACACATAACACTTCAATTGAAGTTATGGAAGAGAAGACGAAAGATTTTGACAAGTCCCTATGTGGTTAATAAGGTCTCATGCAACTTGTATAAAATCCAAAGGAACTACAATTGTAGGCACAAGGAACTTAAATTTGAAGGAAGCAGTTAATAGCAGTTTTCCGCCTTTTCTAGTGGAAATTTTATCAGCAAAACATTTCATCATCTCAGATCAATTTGGGATAGTCTGATTAAAGACGGAGCTTGTATACAGTTTTCAGAAAGATTACGGGGCCAAATTCGAAGTTGACTCGATCTCCTATGACCTTAATATGCTTTAATAATACCCAAACCGAAACGAAAACCTCTGCCTCAACACTACTGTCTCTCGCAGTGCTGGTTACCGTGGCACACTGCATTATTCTCCATATGGTTGTTGTATCTTGTTGTTTCAATGGTACGGGGTTAATTAACAGCACAGAATGCATAATTCTTTTCACAGTTTAGTAATTCCGGCTAAAGTTTAAATTTGAATTATGAACCATTTACATGCACAAAATCAAACAAATTCTATGAGAATCATGTTTATAATGCAATGTTATGTCTGCAGACTTCTCGAAAGGATCCTCGTAAAATTCTTCACTGTCAACAGGTTTAAAAACTTTATACTAAAAGCTAAATTCTGATAGGCTTATTTTGCTATGAAACACACATGAACAGTTGCGAAAACAAATTATAGCTGTATGATTTCTCTTTTGCAAATTGTTTAAATTCAACACATACCCAAGCTCCGAGCCAAATTCCCATGCCAAATAACCCGCTGTAATAATCAGTCACGTTCATGGAAGAAATCCCGGCAGCCATGGCCAAAATCCCCAGCACAAGATGTACGTAAGACAACAGTCGAAGAGACTTCGCACTGAATGCCATCTTTTACACCTGTCAACGCAATGTGGTCTCCTTCGGTGCGACGAACATCGGGATATTGTATAAGTTTACGTAAAGAAGAACTGCAGTCCCTACGTCAATGGATAAAGAACTTCTTCCTCTGGTCAGAACCCGAGGTTGCGCGACGAACACGAGAGTTCGCGAGGAATCGCGAGACATAATTTGGCGCTCTGCCCCAGGCCTACTCGGGACCCAGTAGGAAAACTTCAGGGCCGGGTTGTTTAAAACCTACTGAATACAAAGGTTTTTGCGCCAGGTAAGGACCACGTGGGAAAAGTAGACCTTTGCAAGGGCTATTGGAATCCACAAAGAAAAATTGGGGTAGCTACGCATTTTTCAGACATAATTAGCCTTGAATCTCAACATAAAATGCTGACATCAGCATTTTCTGAAAAAAAAGAAGGAAAAGATATTTCTTCACAGATTTCCTTCGAATTCGCCTTTACAGAAAAGCAAACACATTTATAAAGATCTTAAAACTGCATGGTAAATCGTAACA